>NC_056744.1:1765822990-1765987990 GCF_019279795.1 Protopterus annectens
TTATCCCTCCAGCATGTTTTGTTCATTGTGATGACAAGGTTTAGATCCCTGGAGCGTGTGGCTCTGAGGGATTGGGATTTCTTTAAGTGGAGCATGTCCAACAGCTCAGGGTTTGACATGGCCTTGTATGTTAAGCAGAGATTGCCTCTGAGTAGATGATATGCCACAGAGTATAGTTGGAGTTTTTTTAGACTGTCAGCATATGGCATCTGCTTTAGGCGTGTGATTCTTTTAGTAAGGTATTTCTGTGGCCTTTCCAGTTGTTGTCGATGTCTTGTGAGGTACATACCAAATGGGGCATTATACTCTATAATGGGTCTGAGGGTTGAGTAAAGTGGGACAAAAAGCCCTTAGTAATGAGGTGTGCCATATAGAAGGATTTTCGGACTGTTGTGGCGATGTGGTTATCGAAAGTGAGACCACTGTCCACCTGTGTCCCTAAGTCTCTCATCACACTTTCGATGTTTAGTGTACTGCCACCTATGTGGTAATTCATGGGTACATGTTTTTTTTCCAAAGGTGATAACTGTACATTTCTTGGCATTAAGCTCGAGCCCATGGCTCTGGCACCAAGCATCTGTTTCTGTAAGGCCCTTTGTAGAATATCCACATAATTTGGGGATTCAATAATGGCTCCCAGTTTGCAGAGTCCCTTAGTGTTGGCCTTTACTTCAGAGAAGTAGATGCCAAACAAGAGTGGTCCCAGGACTGAACCCTGAGGTACTCCATTTGTTTGGATCTGTATTTGGAGTTGGCTACTTTTACAGTCTGGGTGCTGTCAGTAAGCCAGTTGGCAACCCTTTGAGCGACGTAGGGATTTATTCCCAGATTATTAAGTTTATCTATGATTCCAGAGTGGGGGATGGTGTTGAAGGCCTTAGCGAGGTCCAGATAGGCTGTGTGGACCGCCTCACCCTCATCCACAGCTCTGGAGACTGATTCGAAGAAGTCAGTCAGGTTCAGGAGACAAGATCGTCCCTTCACAAACCCAAACTGGATGGGGTCCAGTGTTTGAAAGTTGCCAATGCCTTTGTTTATAAGTTCCATGCCCTTGCAGATCAGGCTCGTCAGACTGCTGGGACGGTAGTTCCTGGGATCCAAGGTGGATCCCCCCCCTTGTGGAGTGGGATAACTGTAGCTGTGCGACACTCAGTGGGCACAAAGCCTGAGGTGAGGCTATGATTAAACATGACACTTAGGTGAGGTGCCAATTCATTCATGCGCTGAAATGTAACTGCTGCTAATCCAAGCAATGCTCCCCCTCTGTACACCAGTGTAAAAAAAAAAAATGTGTATGAGTGGTGGCACAACGTACCTCTTTTGTATGCTTCTGAGTCCGTCTGCCAATTTGGGTGCTGTCATGCCTACATCCTGTGGTTCAGTTGTGTGGATGCCTTTATTTCAATGTTAATGCACTTACTCGCATGCACTAAAAATCACATTTAGTTCCCCTGCCTTTGTCTATATTGTTTGCATTTTGTAATTACTCATACCTTGTGCATTACCACTACTATTGCTATACTTCAGTGTGCAATGCTCTAAATGTCTGTGAATTCTGGCTTTGAATTACTTTATTCACAAGTCTTCTCAAAGCTGTTAAATATAAATCTGTGATAAAGTACAGAGATGCAGAAAAAATAATGGTTAGTGTAAATCATGAGCATTTCTACTATTTATAAAAATATGATACTTCAAACTGATTTTCCTGCAGTACTTGGAACAGAGACATGTAAAGGTGTAACATAATGTTTTGAACTAATGCAGAGTGAATTGTACACTTGTTTTGCACTTTTCAGTGACTCGTCTCCTAAGCTATTGCAATATCTCCACAGTAGTATATCAATTCAGTGTTTTTTAAAAAGACATTTGGGAAATCTGTTTTTTTAGTGTAGTAAAAATATTAAGAAGGAAATATGTGAATTAAGTTTTTATTTGTCTTCCACAGCAGGCCAGTATGATTAGTATCAGTCAGAAAATCCAGCAGATTTTTGGCACCGCTGTCCATGCTGCCTATCCTGATTCGGAATGTTTCTCTGTGCAAGTCCTACCAAGTCAGCAGTCCAAATTTGGAGACTATTATTTTGAATGTGCCAGAATAGCTCAGGTAAGTCAGCATTGTGTGTTGTTTTCACGTTTACCGAGATGCATCACAAACTGCATGTTGAGTAAAATTTGTTACCTCTTAGAAATACTTTTATTATCTGATCTGGAAGTGCACATCTTCTCCAAATGGTGTTCAATGCGGAGAAAAATAATAATTTGCCTTTCACAGTGCACAGCTGATGTGAGCTGTATGTCTGTTTGACTAGCTCGCTTTCTCTTTATTGCTAAGTGGAACAGCTTATTAGACGTGTACTCACTTTCAAATATGATTTTAGAGAGGGAGATAACTCTACTAAGGGATCAGTGCACTAGCTAGATGAGCTGAAATACTGCCATTATGTGCAAGAAGCATTTTTTACAAGCCCCATTATGTGCTACACTAGGTTTACCTAACTTCCTGAGGAAGATAATGTAAGTACTCACCAACAGAGCATCATAAAGGTGCAGCCAAAACTGGTCTACTGACTGCACAAAATGCCGGCAGTAAGGTACCACAGTTCACATACAAGAAACCAGCCACAGTAAACTTAGATTAGGTACAACGCACTGGTAGGATTTACACGCATTATGGCTTATGACTTGTGCCTGAGGATGTGACAGAATGCTGTGTGAGTACATAGATATCTGGAGACTGAGGTGATGATCCAAATTGTGGTGAACTGAGAAAGATTTGCTTTGTCAGGTGTTCAGAAAAAATGATGTAAAGTGCTGATAGTTGTGGTAAAACTGAGTAGAAGAGGAGCTGCATAAGCGAGATCGGTTATGTTACCTCTTCAGGGATACTTTTGAAGGAAGAATTGTATTGCAGTGCTTTAATGGACCTTTTTCCCTGCGATCCATTTCTGATCTCGGACCTGTTGCTGTATCTGTCCTTTCACAGTGGGCTCTCTCAACACTTTACAGTTACCAGTGGGGGGTTGTTCTGATATTTCCCCAACAGTACATTACTGAATGACCTTTAAGAAGTTTGGGGAGAGGATGAAGATATTGCACCCATCATATATGCAGGTAGTGCTAAGATTATCTCTCTCTCCTTTTCTTACATGCCACTTATTGTTCGTAATGCACTCCAGCTCTGTGCACTTGCCACACAGGCAGTAACTGCATCTCATCACTACTGGAGTGCTTCTCTTTTCACTCCATCTTCCCGGGCTAGACTCTGTTCTCCATCAGGAGATTTTCCTCTGAATTTGGGTCACCAGGTTCACTAAGCAAAATCAGGTCACTAGTGATATTTGTAACTTTTCACTATACCGTTGGATGGACCAGACTCTTAAATGTTTGAGTCAGGTAATGTGCCATAGTTTTATAGAGAAGCTATAGAAAGAACTGATTGAAGTGCATTACTTAAATGAGAGAACAGTATGGTCTGTGGAATTACATGATCTTAGTTTTCAGATTCTGCCAGTGGGAAAGAGAGAGAGAGAGAGAGAGAGAGAGAAGTTACACTGAGGTACAGGAGATTAATGATGAAATAAAATATCTGCAGTGGTGATAAGGGCATGAGATCTGGTGAAAGGAGGAGGAGAAGCATAGAATGTTACAAAACCTAGACTAGTGTGGAAGCTGAAACTTTATGAAAGCAGATTATTTTAAGGGCAGAAACTTGCTAAGCAGGAAGAAAAAACATCTCAACAGTTTGTCAGACTATTTCATAGCCATAAGATATGCGCCCGGTCTTTCCTGTGGGAATTCCAAATCCTCTCTTTTGAAGAGGTGTCCATCGCACATTCATACAGTTGTGATGGTGCAATTTGAGCTTCCAGGAATATATATGAGTGACAATGAAATGTTTGACCTGTAGAGAATTTGGCTGCATTTTCTTCTGATGCAGCCCTGGTGTAAAATATTAAAATAGAAATATGGGTGTAATGTGCCATACACCATGCATGTCCTGATGTACACTAACCACTATAATAATAATAAATTTTTTTTGAAAAGTTATATGCTAGAATAGATTTTAAAAGCATATATCTGGTAAGGGGTTGTTCATCATCAGTAACAGCAAGGTGAAGGCTGTAGGCATTAGGACTGCTCAACACAGTGACAAATTGGAGGAGGTTCTGGACATAAGACGGAGGGAGATGATCCATTGACTGAATGGTGTCTCCACAAAGGATGACATACAGGGCCTTTCAGCGTACTCGGCATCCCTTATGGATAGTCCTTTTGTCGGTGGACATGCTTACGGTGGCCACCAGAAGGATTTGGAAAATTCTTGTATGGTATTCTCAGCACTGTCATCCCTCCTAGAGAATGAAACTGTTCATTAGAAATGTCCAAGCTGTGTACTTTACTTTTAGTAGCTGCCCTCAGAAACAGTCCAATTCTAAAGAGACTCGATTCATTCTCTAGGTTAGAAGTCTGGGGCAAGGAACCACTTAATGAGGTGGGTTTATGCAACACCCCCCCCCCCCCCAAACACACACACTTTCTATGCTGACAAAGTTACATAATAGACCTGTAAAAGGTAAGTTTTTATCCCAAATGGCTACTGTTTCTGGAATTTTAAATATTATAATGAGGGTGATGCAGACACCATCGGAGTTTGGAATTACAATTTTCTGGATGGGGAAGCAAAAGCAGCACTTATGAAGTCTCCTTTCCAGGGCAGTGCATCATTCTTCCTGGTGTTACAGCACTATGCCACAAATTTATGTAGGAGGAGGGCAGAGCCCTCTGTGCTGTGGGTATTGGATTCTAGCCACCTCAACACACCTTTTCCAGGATACAGAAGAAACACTACTAACTGGTTTGAGTGGACTGCAGCAGATACAACAAAAGTAATAAAGCAAACTGGGAAAACTTAATTTCAGGAAAGTCATGCTAGCAAGGGAAAGGGTCCTTTTTAACTACCAGATAACCATGGTTCTCCTGCAGGAGGCCAACAACAGCACCACTGAGGCCTTGTCCAACTGTCCTACTCTAAAGACAATAAGAGCTTGCCTTTCTATCCATTTTCCTGCTTCTTAATCCCTCTCACAAAGGACAAATGGATTTGGACAGTAATATCCAGAGGGTACAAATGGATTTGGATGTAATATCCAGCGGGTACAAATGGATTTGGATGTAATATCCAGAGGGTACAAAAGGATTTGAATGCAATATCCAGAGGGTACAAATGGATTTGGACAGCAATATCGAGAGGGCACAAAAGTCCCTTCTTCAGCTGACAACATTATCAGTGGTTGCTGTTGCCTCACATCCTACCCCATTCGAGATGAGCTGCAAAAAGGGATACTGTCAGAAACATATCCATCCAAGAGGTTCCAGCAGATCAAAATGGAGTAAAGTATTTCTCAAGATTCTTTAGTGCCAAAAGAAACAAGGACCTCGGGCCCTTGCTAGATATAAGTGACTGAAGCTAGATGCCAAAAAATGCATTACAGTATCCTTTGGGAAGTCATCTACCTCAGGGAACTAGAACATTGACAATAAGCCCCTAAAAGTTGACCCAGTTGTTTGGGATTTTGGGAAGTTATGTGGACATAGATGTAAGAAAGTCCTTCTGTATTGTACAGCTAATGGGATTGTATCTAGATCTAGTGATATAATTGTTCCCTTTACTCAGTCCTTATTAGGCCAGCCATTGACTATAGTGCCCCCTTTGGCATGTATCTGTTCAGACATAAGCAACAGCTAGAATGCCCACAGAGATACCTTACTAAAAGGATACAAGGCCTAAACTACGTGTGCAACATGGACCTACTCAAAACCCTGTTGGTATACTTGGTATCCTACAGATTGCTACGAGGTGACCTGTGTCTGGCATACAAAGCATCCTTCAACCCAGTTACTGCACATCAGCAAATCAGATGGCATTAGAAATACTTGGTCTAGGGATCTAAACCTCTTCTGCAACATCAGTGTAATAGTTTGGAGAGACGGGTACATCTCATAGGATATCACTACTGTGGAACAGACCCCCACATCCACATAGAACAAAGTTCATCCCTGTCCATATTCAAGCATAAGTGAATCAATGGATGAGAAACAGAAACTTTTCCTCAAGACTGACCCTTGTCCTAATACTAATGGACAGAGGCAGCTCTTAAATGCTTTATCCCATGCATAGGTCCCCTCAAATTTTATATGGTATAATCCCACTTCCTTTCATTATGGGTAATATATAATTATCAACCATGGGATGAGTAAGGCCAGTCTACAACCAAATGGGATAGATTAACTCAGTCATAAAGGGGAACTGGCTAGGCTTAAAATGTCCTGCAAGGGTAGCTAGCCTATTACTTGGCTATGAATATATAACCCTTTTGTTCTAAAAGAAACCTTTTGACTGACCAATGTGAATTCTGTCCTTGTATGTTTAATGAAGGGAGCTTAATGTGCTGTTTGGATCTGTAGGATATATACTTCTAAGTCAAGATTATCAAGGCTTCCAGGAGGTGTCTTCACTTCTGGGCAAGGGCCAGTCTTTGCCAAATCAGGAAACTTTCATTTAGTTTCATCTCCATCCACAGTGTCTATTCCAGATGCATGCCTGCTGTGAAGGTCAGACAAAGGCTAAGGGAGACAAAAATTTTCCCCCCGTCTGGATGTCTGGTTCCTAGCCACTCTATCTTCAGAGCCTGGTTTTGATATGGGAATGTTTTTATGGAAGTTGAACCATTTTCTCTCCAAACCCATATCAGCTGCTTACTATCTGTGGTAGCCGAGACACATAAGCAGCTCTTCTGAGAGACCAGATACAGTCCCTTCAGAAAAAAAAAGTTTCTGTACCTGGACTCAGAGCAAACATCTACCCAACTGTTTCTTAGGACACTGGGCCTCATGACAGCTGCCATTGCCATGGTACCATGTATACTATATGTCATGAGAGTACTTCAGTGGATTCTAGGTGTCTAGTGATCTCATGTACCAGATCTTGTATCCCATCTGGTGCAAATTAAAAAAAAAAAAACATTCAAAAGCATATGTGTTGGTGGATGCACCTGCCCAACCTTACTAAGGAAAAGCCTTTTTCTTACCTATTATGGTAGAGCCAGTCATTGTGATTGTGAACCTTAGGGTGGGTTGGGGATATTACAGTGGAGAACTTGTATAGACAGTTCTGCAACATCACTATGCTGAAAATGAGGTTGGCCCTTCTTACCCTTCAAGCCATTTAGGACTCCCTGCCCCAGGGTGTTAATAGCCATCTACTTCAGCAACATGGAATTGATCTGATACATCAACAAGTCAGGAGATTCTTTCTTTCCTTTTGGGTCAAGAAACAGTGAAAGTTGGAAAACTTCCTGTTTCACCCCGTCACTTCCTGATAACCAGCCACATCCTGGGGAGGCCAGCCGAATTTCAGCTGCTACTTGCTAATGCATCAAGAACTGCCTCTACTCTTTGGGACAGAAGGTTTTCCATCATGAGGTTTTGTTTCAACCTTTTTGCTACCCAGATAGTGGCAAATGCAGTAGTTTGTTTGCTCTAATACCTTCATTGAGGGCATCCCAGGGACTTTCTGGTCTAGGAATGGCCCACTGTTCTCCTTTACCATTTTCCTCTGTTCCGCTGATGATGACGAGTATACAGGATGCCAAACAATACAAGTCAAATATAATATTATAATTACATTTGTCTAGACAACTATGGTTTTCCCTGCTTCTGCCTTACTTGTTGGCACAGACACTCCCACTACATACCTTGCAGAACCCTCTTGCTTGTATCTCTGCTTTCACAGTGTATTATAAGCTAGATGTGGTATCCTGGTTCAGGTCTTCCTTTCCATAAACGTTTATTCTCTTCAGTTAACTGCATGGTTTCTCTACTTGAAGTAGTGGCTTAACAGCTCAGCTCTTGTTTCTAGACTGGTAAGTCATGTCTTCTTTGTGGAGGCCAAATGCACTTTCCCTTGCTTAAGATCATCAAATGGTTAGGTACCTTACTCGTTTTTTTCACATTCCTTCTCTTCTTGTGTATTTATCCCATGTATTTAGTTCTGCACTCTGTCTGCTGTAACATCTATGTGGCAGTGGTATCCAACTTGCCTCAGGGCACTGACTTCATCTTTGGTTGCTTTGAAGTTTGTGAGGCATTCCTTAAGGATGCATTCCTTTTGGGGCCACCTATAAAAGACCTAGTGCCACTTTGGGAATCTGTATTTTTCCTAGGGGCTGCAGCATCTGAAGAATAAATATTCATTCTTGGTGTAATGAAAGGAGATACTGCCAGCACAGCTAGCTGGAATTTTGTAAATAATTGTCATTTGTGAATTTCACAATAATTTATGTAAGATGCTTGTGTTACAGGTGTATTGGAGCTGTAGGTCATGTGTATATCAAACTGCTCTCTGCAGATATGTGTGTTGAAAAGGTATTTGTAAAGTGCTGTGTTTAAAATGTATGTATCTACAGTGTGCCCTACTGAAAGAGAACAGAAATTTACATGCACTGTTGTAACTGTTGAAATGTATATATTTTATGAGTGGAAACTGGAATACAGGAGGTTAACCTCAGTCCAGAAAACTTTAGAAAAATATCTGCAATTAAATTACTTAATATGCTAGACCTCAAAAGAGGCTATCTGACAGGTTTCAATGCAGCTAGAGACATAGTCTCTACTAGGAAGCTTTCTGTATCGTCTTTGGAGTGAACTAATTGTTACTTCGGAAGCATAAAGGAATGCAATTGTTTTATGACTTCCAGCATCTGCCGAAGATCTGTGCAAAAGCCCTTGTTTGTATATTTTTACAGGTAGATGCTAAATACTGCCATATTCAGCAATGAGTGTTTTACCTGGGAACTAGAAGTCAGATGACAAGAAATTATGTTGTTTTGCAAGCTATCCCAGTAGAAATATTGTAGATATTAATTTGAGAAGTCTGTTCATGAGATGCTAAATACTGCCAGCTTCAGCAATTGGTGTTTTACCTGGGAACTAGAAGTCAGATGATAAGAAATGATGTTGTTTGGCAAGCTATCCCAGTAGTAATATTTTAGATATTAATTTGAGAAGTCTGTGCATGAGATGCCAAATACTGCCAGCTTCAACAATAGGTGTTTTACCTAATACTGCCAGCTTCAGCAATGGATGTTTTTACCTGGGAACTAGAAGTCAGATGATAAGAAATGATGTCGTTTGGCAAGCTATCCTAGTAGTAATATTTTAGATATTAATTTGAGAAGTCTGTGCATGAGATAAAGCATTCTGTCTTGGACCTGACAACAAGAATCATTCACCACATATGTCTTGTTCTAATGAAGTAAGTTTCTAGGGAATAATGTAATGGTCTTTAGAGTCAGTCAGGAATATAGTGAAGTTTAGTTTGGATCTTTTTCTTTATTTGTGTGAGCCTGTACTGCAATGTTTTAAATATTTCCTGTGATTTTAAAACTCTGATGTCACTGTGAATATATATTTTTAGTATTGTCTTGTTTTATTATTTATTATTGAATATGTTTAAACCTTTCATTGTGACTGACCTGTGTAGAGATATTTCATTTTTGAGAGTACTTATATATTTGGTGACACTGTGTGGGCCACTCCTAATAGCCTTGCTCTTGGTCAAATTACCATTTGTATTAATATTAATGTTACACAGTTATCCTGTATATAGTGTACCTGTTATCCTCCCAGTGAACCCCCCCCCCAGGTGCCAGTGGTAATGATTGAGGCTCTTGGATTACTAGTCCAGTGGTGGGTTATCACACTTGGAAGTTATTCTGTCTTAGTTGCCATCACCTCAGTCAGAAAAGTTTCTGAATTACATTTTTTTAGCTTACCTGCTTCATTTAGTTTTCCACTAAGACAGATTTACTAATCTCTCCTTTGTACCTAGAGTTGTTACAGAATCCTTTCTGAATTAGTACTTTCATCTTTGTTTTACTCATGGGACATATACTGTCTTTATTGCACCGATTGTATACGGTCCGCTAAGATTGTTTGTTTGTTGGCAAGGCTGATTTTTTTCTGTAGTGCAGCTTTGAATTACAGGGCTACCTGGTTTTATCTTGATGATTTCACAAGGTATTATATCAGGATGTGATAGCCAGGTTTAGGTCTTCCTTTCTGTAAAGGTCAATATCCAGGACAGTCAACATATGTCTTTGTCCTACTGTTACAGGCAAGGGCCTCATGACTTCCAGAATGGCTGCAGGCTGAACAACATGTTGGTTTGAGCTCCGTGTGAATCTAAGGAACTGTTAAATAGTCAATAAAAGTTAACAGTTTTGATAACATTCAGTTACTGGCTAGTAATTACACTGTTTGGATGCTAGCAAATAATAAATTTGGGGGAAATAAGTGAAAATCAACCAGAAAAGAAGGAAAAGTGAAAAAGGTCTGCTAGGAACAGCCTTACAACTGTTCAGCTTCAATACAGAAGGTAGCTTTCAGCAATTTAGAGGGAAATAAATCAAATGCACTCAAAGATATTTAAATAAGTGAGATACTAGGAGAGTATACAAAGTAAAACAATAAAAGACCGAAGAGATAGAAAAAGCTTTAAGTAGCTATTCATATAAGCTGATAAAACTGCAGAACTCAGAGACTGAAATGAAGGGAATACTGGCTGAACATGAGGCTTCTCAAGAAGAGCCGTTTCAGAAAAACGTACGCAAGTGACAGAGCACATAAAGGGAATCCTGAGATTTCTTTGCTATAGTAGAGAAACTGGAAGAAATAAGACACATTAATTTGATGAAAGTACTAATAAACAACTGATCTGGTATCCTATTAATTTGATGAAAGTACCAATACGCAACTGATCTGGTATCCTAGAGTAGGGTTAAGTAAGAAAGTGCATTGTGTGTATGCTCCAAATACATGCAGTAATTATATTACTAAAGATGCAGTATTGCCAACAGAAAGAGTTACTTCTGGAAAAATTGTGGAAAAGGGGAAGAAATCAGGAGGGCAAGAATGTTTGTGGAAAATTATTTGCTGTACACTGGGCAAAACAGAAGCAAATGTATCCTTGTATTTAGGAGATGTTGAGAGGCAGGTGTGAGACTCAAGTTGCTTTTTCCAGCTGTCTTAAGAATTTTTTTTTTTTTCTGGAGGATCAGATTTAATTTTTTGATGCAGAACAGGCTGTGGAGGAAACAAATTTAGACAGCAAACAGTAAGTCAAAAAGCTGCAAGGAATTGCTTTTCAGCCTTGTGGCAGTAAGAAAGTCAATAAAGAAACTTTTCCAGTGGAACCTTCCTCCATTCTTTCAAAGGAAATGCTTGAGCAACAAAAAAAGGCCAGGAGCTGATCAGAAGAATGAGTATATCTTGGACTTGATCCAGAGATGAGCGTTGGGTGTTCCAGATGGTTAGGAAGAAGACCAGCACCAAGGTGATATTAGTAAATAATTGGATGAACTGTAAAGCATTAGTCCTTTTACATAGAGTTTGTTGACTGAAACTGCTGGAAGAACTGTAAAGCATAAACCCTATTTTCTGTCATTTAATGTTTAGAAGAATTCCATATGGTCCACAGATATAATAAGTAAAACATTTTATTTACATGTTTTTAACTTTAGTATTTTTATTATTGTATACATAATATTGCATTTCAGCAATACCATTTGACATAACCTTTTGTGTGTGTGTGTGTGTGTGTGTGTGTGTGTGTGTGTGTATGTATATATATATATAATATATATATATATAATATATATATATATATATATATATATATATATATATGTATGTATGTATGTGTATGTATATAAAATGTTTGACATTTAACTGCCAGCTGTCTATACACATTGAGCAGAGTGAATAAGAGTTGTTGACCGCAGCTGTTAGCTGAGATATACAAATATCCAGGTTTTTTTTTAACAATTAATATATAGCACTTTTATTGTCTGCTTTTTAGTCTTCGAGTGTATTTTATTGCTATTAACTAATCTGCACAAGTAACTTATTTGTCTGCTGTTAAAAGCATTCTGTATCTTTACAAATCTTTATCTGTTTAAAAACTTGGCTTTCTCTAGTGCTACTGTCTGTAGGCTATTTTGTGTTAAAAGTCTGCCGAGTGGGGGCTGGTTCTTTTGTGTTCTTGTAAAAAAAAAAGTTGCTCTTCTGGTATTTAAGCCCTAACTTTGATAGGGTTTCTGTCTATACACACTGAGCAGAGTGAATAAGAGTTGTTGACCGCAGCTGTTAGCTGAGATATACAAGTATCCAGGTTTTTTTAACAATTAATATATAGCACTTTTATTGTCTGCTTGTTAGTCTTAGAGTGTATTTTATTGCTATTAACTAATCTGCACAAGTAACTGATTTGTCTGCAGTTAAAAGCATTCTCTATCTTTTCTAATCTTTATCTGTTTAAAAACTTGGCTTTCTCTAGTGCTACTGTCTGTAGGTGGCTTTGCAGTTGCCCGCCCCTACTGTAAATCTGATCTGTGACACTCCTCCCTGTCTAGTGTCATTAGCTCATTCTACCTAGTACAGAGAGAACATTTGATAAGGCCTTCTGTTTCTCCTTTTTCCCTTTCAAAAAAAAAATAAATATATATTTTTTTTCCTCTGAATCTCCTTGTGTCCTGACTGTGCTTCTCAAACATTTTGGAAATATAGAGTACATTTCAGAGCATTTATTATAACTGTAATTGCCTTAATATTGCTACAACTCAAGTGCTCTAGGTTGCACTGCATCTGAAGTGTTTGTGTGTTTTAGCTGCTTTTCTGTATATATAGACTTCTCTGTTTCTTTAACTAAATAAGCTCTGCAAAGTTGTTTTATTGCATTCCTGCCTGTATTTGAGTTTTTTGCACTTTTAAACTTTGTTTTTACTTAGTTTAACTGGTAGGCTACACACTCAAGTGCGCTAGCCGAATTAAAGCATTTACTGTGTTTCTGTACCTAATTTCTGCTACTTTTGTAAAAAAAAAAAAAAAAAAAAAATCATTGTTTCCCACCTTTACTGAACTAGAATAGTCCAGTCTTCAGGTATTGCTGATCTCTGGGCTGTGTCATAGTTCCTGTGTTGCCCATATCCCTATTTGGATAGGGGAAGCTTCTTTGTTCACCAGTGAGAGTGGGGAGCTCTGAGCAGCCTTTCTGTCCTTTGAGGAGTGGTTCCAGCCCAGTGACCTGTAGCTTATTGGCCATTTTGGGCCATTTCCTATCTCTTTCTAACCCCCTGCTTTAAAGCCAGCCTTAGCGCGCTTTTGCGCTTGTAATTTAAAGTTTGTCCTGTTTGTTGCATTTACCTGTTGAGGCTACACACTCAAGTGTGCTAGCCTGTGTTACATATTTATTGCATTTTTCTGCTGTTTGTTGCAAAAAAGAAAATAAAAAAAATATCCTTGTTTCCCATCTTTCCTGACCTAGAGTAGTCCAAATACAGGCTTTGCTGTATTCTGGACTTTTGGGAAGTTCCTGTGTTGCCCATTTCCTTTCTTGGATAAAGGGAAGCTTCTTTGTTCACCAGTGGCAGTGGGGAGCTTAGAGCAGCCTATCTATCCCTGGAGGAGTGTTCCCAGCACAATAATCTAGTAGTCTATTGGACATTTTGGGCCAATTTCTAGCTCTTTCAAGTCCCCCTGTATAAAACCTGTTTTAGAGCGGCTTTGCATGATTTTGCGCATAGTGCAGCATCATTGGGTTTAAACCATTCTCAGCTCCACAAAGTCTGCTCTTCACTTTTTCCCTTAGAACTGATTTAGTTCTCATAATAAACACCCTATTCCCACTCTAAAGCCTGGCACTTGCTCACTAAAGCAATTATATAAGTCAGCACTAAAAAATTAAAAGCATTACACCCTCACAAACTCCCCTTAAGTACTTTGTTCCCCATTGGCCCTTTTTTTTCAATTATAAAGGAATTCCCAATACTATTCTAGCATGTCCAAAGTTCAGTTGTCAATCTCCTCTCCGGTCCAGCTGGTGAATCTGGGAATCTTGAGGCAATGTTATAACTGCCTGATGTACACAGACAACCCTCTTCTCCTCCCAACAAATTCCAACACATGTGAGAGATGCAACCATATAGCCAAACTGGAGGATAAGCTCTCTCAACTCAGTACTGGCGTAACCAGTCAGGAGGAGAAGGAAACCACACTCACTACAATTCCAGTCTCACATAGACCTACCACGACAGCAAACCATACACATAAACACACAAAACATACTGAGGCTCTAAATAAAAATCTGCCTAAGCAGCAGAGACCTCCAAAGCAGACACCCAAGCAACCGCTACCCCAAAACAAAACATGTGCAACACATAGCTCACAAAGCCAGTGTGCCGAACAGTGTCAGCCCTTAAGGCTAAACAACACACCTGATACACTTGTTAAAGGTGACTCTCTCCTCAGGCACACTGACGTCCCGCTCACCAGGCTGAGCAAGGAGAAGGTCACGGTGAGCTGCCTGTCGGGTGCTAGGATCCGCCACATAACACAAGCACTCAGGTCACGCCAAGGTAAGTACAAATATGACTCAGTCATTGTCCATGCTGGTGTGAATGACCTGAGACGTACCTCCCTGGACTACATGAAAAGAGACATAGAGGAGCTTTCTGAGCATGTAGCCCAGGCCAGTATGACCCTGACCTTGAGTAGCATCTTACCCTCACCAAGAATGATGCCACAATATGAAGACAAGATGATCAATTTCAACAATTGGCTTAAGTATTGGTGTCATTCATAGGGGATCCAATGCCTGTCTGCTTGGGATGACATGCTCAACAAGCCACGATGCTTCGCTAGGGACGGCTTGCACCTGTCACCCCTGGGCTTTCGGATATTGGCAAAGGCTCTTGCCACCCCCATAGTGCCTTTTTTAGGCAAGGCTCAAAAGACAAACCCACCTCCATAGGTATCACAAGGGATAAGAAACTAAGAGTAATGCTACTCAACGCCAGAAGTCTAAACCTCAAGATGCATGCACTCGAAACTCTCCTTAGCATGGAGAACATCGATATCTGTGCAGTAACAGAAGCCTGGTTCAAGGCTCCCGAGAGCACGCCAGCACTACCAGGTTATACCTCATACCATGCTTTTCGGCCCCAATACTTGGACCGAACCACAAAAGGAGGAGGGGTATCAATATTCGTCAAAGATACCCACACCTCCAGGTTGGTGACACAGCACAAAGCATCAGAGACTATCCATGTGCAACTAACAGTGGGTAAAGCTGCCTTCCAGTTTATAGCCTGCTACAGACCACCCTCCCAAACCCAGGAACCCCACTCGGTCTTCCTGAGAACACTGGAAAATATGAAGGTCTCTCCAAACACCATTATATTGGGCGACTTCAACTACCCTAACATAGACTGGGAGCATTATTCTAGTTCCAACACCCTAGCCCAAAGGTTCCTAGAATTGATAAACTCAAATGCTATGGAACAACTTGTTGCCACTCCAAGCAAGAGGGGAAAACATACTGGACCTGATCATCACCAACATGGGGACTCTATGCTCCAGACCAGAAGTGTATCCCTCACTGGTAAAATCAGACCATAAACTAATCTCACTAAATATTCACATCCCGACCCCAGCCCCTGCCCAGAAAACCACAATGAAAAACTTCTCTAAAGCAAATTTCACACTCCTCAAAACTGAGGTGGAATCCTTCAAAGCCCCCGGGCCTGTGGAAAATATGGCCCAGACCGCAGAATCCTTTATAAACACATTCTATGAACAACTTCAGGAATGCATGGATCATGCAATCCCAAATAAAACCAAGACCCAATCCTCCAAGGTTAGGCGTCCTGTCTGGTGGACCCCAGACATAAACAAACTATACAATAGAAGGAGGAAGCTACTACATGATGGAGCAAAATCCCAAAAAGGGAAGGCATCTCTGATAAGTATTAGCAAAAAACTATGGGCACTCATAAAATCGTCTAAGGCCAGCTTTGAGAGAAAAATTGCACAGGACACTAAGGATAATCACAAGGCTTTCTTTAGTTCTGTTAGGAACCTGAGTGGGAATTCCCATATATGCTCAGAATTAATCCAAAATGACAAAAAATACACCGAACCCACAGACATTGCCAACATCCTAGCTGACAGGTTCAGCGCAAACCCCCCCCCCCTTCCCCACCAAAAGGGCAAATATCTATCCCAGCAGAGTGCTGCCCCCCTGACATCTCAGATGCTCAGGTAAGAGCCGCCCTCGCCAAAGCAAAAAACACAGCATCAGTGGGACCAGACAGTGTCCCGGGCTGCGTCCTACATGAACTCCAAGAAGAACTAAACCCAAACATAAAACTACTGTTCAGTCTCAGCCTTACTACAGGATATGTACCCAAAGAGTGGCGTACAGCAACAGTGGTCCCTCTCCACAAAAGTGGTGCCTCAACAGATCGTGGAAACTATAGCCCCATAAGCCTGACTAGCTTGGTCTACAAAGCTATGGAAAGGATCATCATGGACCTCATAAATAAAGATATTGGGGACCTACAGACACTGGATCGTACTCAGTTCAAGTTTAAGGGCAGATCCTGCCTCTTAAACCTGGTCGATTTCTTTGAAACAGTCACCAAGGCCATTGATGAGGGGAAGGTGGTCCACACAGCCGACCTGGACCTTGCAAAAGCCTTCGATACAATACCCCACTCGGGCATTATAGTAAGCTCACCAGCTTAAATATAAACCCCTATGTCACTAGATGGGTTGCAAACTGTCTCAAGGACAGAACCCACATGGTTAGAATTGCTGGAGCCATGTCGGACTCCAAACCAGTTACAAGTGGCGTCCCACAAGGCTCAGTCCTGGGACCTCTCTTGTTCGGTATATATTTCTTGGAGGTACAGTCTAACACGGAAGGACTGTGGCTGACCAAGTTCGCAGATGACTGCAAACTGGGCACCATAATTGACTCTCCAGCCGACACAAGCATCCTACAAAAGGGCCTCATAGAAACAGACAACTGGTGCCAGAGCCATGGCCTCAAGCTAAATGCCAAAAAGTGTATAGTCATCCCCTTTGGCAAAAACAAAGTGCCCACAAATTACCACATAGGTGGTAATCCATTAAGTACGGAAGAAGTAATTAGGGACCTGGGTACCCAAGTTGATAGCAATCTCTCATTTGACAACCACGTGGCCAAAGTGGTTAGAAAAACATTTTATGTAGCCCACCTAATCATGAAGAGACTCGCATCTAGATCAGGGGAGGTCATCGTGCCTCTTTACTCATCCCTCATCAGGCCCATAATTGAGTACAATGCCCCTTTTGGGATGTACCTTACCAGACACCTGCAGCAGTTGGAAAAACCTCAAAAGTACCTCACCAAGAGGATCAAAGGGCTCAAACAGATGCCATATGCTGCCCGATTAAAGAAACTCCAGCTCTACTCAGTGGCATACCACCTGCTCAGAGGCAATCTGTGCCTGACGTATAAAGCCATGTCCAACCCAGAATTAATGGAGATGCTGCACCTCAGAAAATCCAAATCCCATCGAGCTACGCGCTCAAGAGACTTGACCCTCAGCACTGAAATAAATAGGACATGCTGGAGGGACAGATTCATAACCCAGAGGCTCCCTTCACTCTGGAATAAAATCCCAGTCCAGGTTAGGCAGAGTCCCTCATTGATGCTCTTCAAGAGGAATCTTGATGAGTGGATGGGAGATTGTAGGTTTACCCCGGGTATCACTTCTGTGTCACTGTTAGACAGAGGCAGAGTATGCTAACCTCGAAAAAGGGCATAGCAAAATTCATTTAAAATGGGTGGCGAAAGCCAAACACATTCTGGCTAGGCTTATAAATGCCCTAGGGCAGATAGCCTAGTATGAACCTATGAACCTATATTATACATCATATTTGCCATAATACATGTAGTGTAAATATCCAGTGCCTACATATTATTTGAGAAGAACAAATATTGTTTGCATACTTCTCACATCATGAGTAACCACATGCCCCTGTAATTTGAGATGTAGGACTCATTATCCACTACGGCTCCAATTTCACCCCTTTCATCACTTTTGCTTCTTTGATCAGTCTGCCCATAACTCTTGTCATCCATTGTGCACATCTCCTCCATAAATTTTGCATCCAGATCCTTGCTCCTTCTTTTGTATAAACTTCCAAACCCTCCATTTCCAAGCCTTAGTTGTCACCTACCTTTCTTCTGCAGTGATTGGCTGAAGTTCTAGTATTTTATCTCTGGACAATCCCTTCCCCTTGCAAACCCCAAAAGGCATATGTCACACCAGTGTGGTATATTCTTCCTTAGTAATTTGCTCCAGATGTCATCCCCCCTCCCCAGTTATGGTACAGCCTTCCTGTATGTCCACCACATATGTATCTGATCAGCATTTTCCTCTGTGACTCCAACAGTCTGTGAATGGATACCATCCTTCTTTGTGCATCCTTAGAGGGGTTCTGTACCCCCTGTGCACTGTTGTATGCTGTTCATCAACAAGACCAACCTATTGTAACATGTTTATCTTTACCACTAATCCTTTCCAGAACCATTCTTCTCCCAAATCATTCTCTTTACTGCACTAATCTCTCGGCTTAAACCAGTGAAAGAAATGGCAGCAAACGCATACTGCAGAACCACTAATCAAAAGAAAGTGTGTTGGAAGAAAAATGGGAAGGAACTCCTGAAGTAGTAGGAATAAATGTTTAATGTTGTCACAGTCCACAAACAAATGTTTGTGGAGTGTGATAACATTAAACATTTAACCCTACTACTATTGGAGTTCCTTCCCATTTTTCTTCCAACACACTTTCTTTTGGTTGATCCCTCAGCATACCAAAAGGACACTCATGTTCACGCTCATCCAACTGCCTGTAGATGATTCCAGTTCTTCCCTTTTATACCTGATCCCAGTTTTTATCCATAAGCTAAGCCTACCTCATATTTTACTATTTCCCCTGCTGTATCTGTATTACACTTCTCCTTGTTCTTATGTTGGCTGTAGATGATTCCATTTCTTCCCTTTTATACCTGACCCCGGTTTTTATCCATAAGCTAAGCCAACCTCATATTTCACTATTTCTCCTCCTGTATCTGTATTATATTTCCTTGTTCTTATGTTGGCTGTTGGGAGTCCAGTAAGTTACTAGCACTAAGAAGCCACGGATATAGTAGCCAGTCTCCTTTCTGTAAATTATATTACTGTTTGAGAAAGGAACAACCTAACCATTCATTTAGCGATTTTATGTCTTAAATCCCTTATCTTTCTTGTACCTTTTTCTTCCCAAATTCCCAGCCTTCCCTGCAACTCCTTAGGAAAGCTGCATCACAGAGCCATAATACTTGTGTTACCTTCATCTTTGAACTACAGCTGACACCCCGGCAGCCCATTAATCACCTTGGCTGTGCCATCTTCTACCTTGTTCACTGTCTTTTATTTCCAGCCTTCCAGCTCTTTTCGCAGGCAGCCAGTGCCAAATTTTCATTTACTGTGTCTCTCAGCCTTTGCAAAATATTTATAGTTGCCACATATCACCTGAAATCTGGCATGCGGCATCTTCCATCTTTCCATTGATCCCTAAGTCTATCCTTTGGGATTTTACTTTTCCACATGTACGTGTCACAGTCTAGTTGGATCTCTATCATCTTATTTACAGGACTGATTTGCATATGCCATCCACATTAAACTACATGCTGACGAATCACTGTACAAACTATTTCTGCTTTACCCCCTAAGTGTAGCAAATGTATCTGTGTCTAACATTTTCCCCATCTTTGCCTTCAGATCTGACCAAGCCTTGTTTCTAATCTCCGCAACCATTATGTACACTTTAAGCCCCAAGTTCTTCTCCTTCCATCGTTTCAGCAGGTGTAGAACAAATCTCCATCTGTTTATGTCCAGTTCTATTCACCACAGACTTTTTAAGGGTGGCAGTGATATCCTGACAGACTACCAAACATCTCCAGTATTCCCAGAAGTTCCACAGCAGTATCCTGCAGTAATGTGCACACAAATACCACTCCTTTTCCTGCTACTGCTCTGCCTTATCCAGCTTTCCCTTACTCTCTGCAACAAGCGTTCAATGACCATCAAAAATAATCCTGGTGACAATGGACAACCATGTTAAGTTTCTGTTTCTAACACTTTCTTCTATATGTCCACTAGTCATGTATAGTCACAACTTTAGGCCCTATAAATGGCTTTCACAACCTTCAATCGGCTACCTGCCATTTCTAATGGCTTCCATCACATTATCTTAAAGCCCCATGAGACACAGTCAAAGGCTTTCAGAATGTCTATAAATACAATTTTTGCCTTTTCCTTCTGCCTATTCCAGAAACTCTGAGACTGTCAGTGGTCAATGGATGATCTGCCTTTAATCAAACTAAAATAAGGTATGTATATGCTACAGCAGTGTAATATCAGATGGTCTGGTTTGCCAGTGAGATCTTAAAATACCTGTTATTGTAGAGTGTTCTTCACTCTGTATAGGTCCAGGCAAACCCCGTCATAGTACCACATGTAAGTACACACACTCATTCAGGTCCAGACAAGCCATGTCTTAGTACCACATACAAGTGTTCACATTCTTTCCAGCAGCTTGCAGCAATGTTTTATAGTCTGTTGCTGACAGCATCAAAATTGTGCTCTTAACATTGTGCAAGTGGATTGAAGTCATCCATCCCACCATGTCTGCTGTGTATGGTTGTTTCTTATTTATTTTTGAAATTGTACTATTCTGCACCAAATTAAATCTCAAAAGTGCTACATGCCAACAGCCATGCTAATGATTGTGACAATCTTCTACCAGATTGGATTAAAATGCTAGTTTTGAAACACCTGGGATAAAGAACACTGTGTATTCTTACTGAGTTAGTCTGACAGCTGTGTACTTATCTGGGCACTTACTAGCATTCATAGTAAGACTTGACTTGGGTTGCACTCTAGAGGGAGTGGAAAAAGAACCTAACCATTTGTAGGCCTCTGATTGCTGTCAAACCTGAAAGTATGTTAGTTTGCTGTTGGCCGGTGGGCTTGTTTGAATATTTTTACCTTTTCTGCATTGTTGTATGTTGTTTGTTTTTGTGAAGCATTGTACTCATTTGCTCAGAGCTGCTACACACTAAGCTATCACGCTACTGGCAGTGACAACTTCCCCCTGTTCTGACTAAAATACTAGCACTGAAACACTGGACTTAGGTGCATTTTGCACTCTTAAGAGTTACTGTGGTAGCTGTGTAATTGCTTGGTACTTATTAGTAATCTAACTGAGATTTACCTTTGTATGTACTCCAGTGAGAACAAAGAAAGACCCTAGCCATTTGTAGATCTCTCATTGCTGTGAAACTTTGAATTATGCTACTTCACTATTGGCCAGTAGACTCATTTGAATCTTTGTAGCTGTTCCTCTTATTATATGCTACCCATGTTTGTGCAAACTACTCATCACACCATCACGTTTAAACGTGCACTGTACAGACACAGGCACTTAGAACTTTAACTTTCTCTGTATCACCTACTCCACAAATTCCTAGTATACTTAACGGTTAATAGTTGCAAAATGAGGCACATTGTTTTCCATGTGTAAACCTAGACTTTTTATTTTAGACAGCACTCTAGTAAATCAACTGTTAACCTCTTATGCAATACTTCCCCTTCATTCCCCATTAATGAGCAACTTGAACCATGGATCTACACTTTCCAACCATCTCTGTAGCCAGCTTCACTGAAATGGGCATCTTAAGAGACTGTATTAATTGTCTCATGTTTATTGAAAAGCACCCACTACTTTAAAGCAAAGCTCTCACATGTAGACACTAATATATATATATATATATATATATATATATATATATATATATATATATATATATATATATAAACAACAAAAAGGTTACTAGTACCACAAAATACCACACTAAACCAGACACGCGCACAGTATAGAATAAACACATAGATGTACATATGTTGAGGTTCTTTAAAGTAACCTACCTAAACCACAAAGGCCTTCTAAATGTAACTCAACAAGGAAGCGCCATCAGCAACCTACCAAACACAAAATATAGGCCGTGCCCATAATGAAACATACATCCAAGAGTCGCATTGTCTTGGGTTAAAGCCCTACAAGGCCAGCATCCACGCAATCTTAATATAGTTCTAGAATTCTTTATAGTCACCACTCATCAGCCTGTGCAAGGAGAGGGTCCAAGTCATTTGCTTATGCACCACAGGTATGCGTATAACATGGTCACAGTGCATGTGGGTGTAAGTGACTTGATGAAGAGAGATGTGATGGAGCTCCCAGAATATGTGAGTGAGGCAGGTATAAATATAGCCCTGAGCAGCATTCTGCCATCACCAAGAATGATACTGCAACAGGGGCAGATGATTAGTGACTTCAACAATTGACTTGGTCTCTAGTGTTATTCAAAGGGTGTGCAATATACTTCAGCCTGGGAGGAGATGGTAGACAGTCCTAACTGCTTTGCCAAAGATGGACTTCACCTATTTTCCCAAGGCTAAATCCTCGTCCTGCCCCACACTGCCATTTGTTAGGCAATACCTGTCTCTTAAAGCTTCCACTATAATTAAACAGAACCTGGATAAAATAAAGGCATAACTTTTACAAAAAATATATTTCTTGCAGAAATTTCTTGCCATTGGAAAACATCGGTACATGCATTATTGCTGAGATCTGGTTCAATACCAGGTGTTACTGCTCAGTGCTAGGTGTGTAAACAAAAAAACTCCACACCCTTTCTCATTCTGAAGAATGTAGACATCTATACCATGACTGTAACTTGGTTTAAAGCCTTCCACACATTTAGACCAACAACAACACAGACTGAGGCCAAAGGTGGTGGTTTCTTGATCTTCATTAACAACAAACGTACCTTCAGGTTGGTTAAACAGGATTAAATCATAGAGCTCATCTATGTGGAACACACGATAGATAAGGTCCCTTGCCATATTATGCCTAGTTATAGGTCACCATCTATGCCCCTAGAATCTCACAACTCTTACCTAAACCTACTAGATGTACTCACCATTCATCCAAACACCCTATTCATGGGTAACATTACCCCTCCATAGACTGGGAAATTTACACTGCCTCAAACTCACAAGAACAAAACTTCCTGTACTTAAAAAAAAAATCAAGGCCAAAATCAGGAAGAGCAAATCCCTTAAAAACAAAAGCTCTCGTATACAATTAAACAAGAAAATAAGAAGTCTAAGTCCATCAAGGCCATATATGAGGTCAGGATAACCTCACAGACTAAGGGCAATCACTAGGCCTTCTTCAACTATGTCCAGAACCTTAAGAGTAATAACACAGCAGTGTGCTGAACGGTGACATAGCAAATCCACTGGCTGTTAAATTCAGTTCAGACTTAGCCCCCCACCACTCCACCAGGTGAAATCTCCTCCAACATACTACCCCCAATTATTAGCAGGGACCAGCAGCTGGCAGCATATGCTAAAGCCATGAACACTACCTTCATGGGTCCCAAAAAAATACCTGGTTGCTTCCTCTATAGTCTAAATGACCTACAAGGACCACTTGAGACAGTCTTCAACTGCATCCTTGAAACAAGCTATGTTCCAAGTGAATGGCGGTCTGCAACAGACATTCCCCTCCACAAGGGTGGACCATCAACCAACGCAGGGAATTACAGAGCCATCAGTCTAACAAGCTTAATATACAAAGCCATGGGACGAATTTATTATGAAAATGATAAACAAGGACTTTGGCGATCTTCAGACACTGGACCCATCCCAATTTGTCTTTAAGGGAAGGCCACACCTACTAAACATGGTAGACTTGTTTGTGAGGGTCACTAAGGCAATGGACAAGAATAGAACAGTGCGTACTACGTATCTTGACACAGTCAAGGCGTTTGATCCAGTACCCCACTCTGGCGGTATTGACAATCTCTCTGAGCTAGGAATAAATCCCTACATAATGTACGGGATTGCTGGCTGGCTTGCAGACAAGAACCAATAAGTTAGGATTGGTGAGACCACCTCCACCAAGAGATCGATCACCAAAGGAGTATCCCAGGGGTCTGTGATGGGACCACTCCTGTTTTGGCATCTACTTCTCAGAAGTCAAGTCTAACGTTCAAGGCCGCTGGCTTACTAAGTTCACAGATGACTGTAAATTGGAAGCTATTGCAGATTCCTTCCATGCAGCCAACATCTTGCAAGATGGTTTAACACAAACAAATGAGTGGTACAAATGTCATGGCCTAAAACTCCATGCCAAAGAGTGCATTATAATGTCCATTGGGAAACTGTCAACCCATAAGTAAAACACAGCTAAGAGTTAATCCTCTAGTAAGGGATCTGGGAAAGTATATAGACATCAATGTGGCATTTGACCAACGTGTAGCTAAAATATGAAGAAAACCATTCTATGTCACTTAGTTTATGTAAGGGTATGGCATTCAGGTCCAGGGAAGTTATAGTACCACTCTACTCGGCCCTTATCAGATCTATCCGTGAATAAAATGTTCCCTTTGGCATGTATCTAACCAGATACTTGTAAAAGTTAGAACGACCACAAATGTTTCTCACGGAAGCATTCAGGTTATGAATACCCTGTACTACACTGATCACCCAAAGGCTGTGTCTCTATATTCAGTCCCCTAGGGGTTGCGAAAAGGAGATTTTTGCCTGGTTTACAGGATTTCTTCAGGCTCAGCCCTGATGGATCTGTTGCATATGTGCAAAACAAACGGCACCAGAAGAACTAGATCTAGGGATCTTATTTTCATTTGTGACATCCAGAAGCACTAGATCTAGGGATGTTATTTTCATTTGTGACATCCAGAAGCACTAGATCTAGGGATGTTATTTTCATTTGTGACATCCAGAAGCACTAGATCTAGGGATCTTATTTTCATTTGTGACATCCAGAAGCACTAGATCTAGGGATCTTATTTTCATTTGTGACATCCAGAAGCACTAGATCTAGGGATCTTATTTTCATTTGTGACATCCAGAAGCACTAGATCTAGGGATCTTATTTTCATTTGTGACATCCAGAAGCACTAGATCTAGGGATCTTATTTTCATTTGTGACATCCAGAAGCACTAGATCTAGGGATCTTATTTTCATTTGTGACATCCAGAAGCACTAGATCTAGGGATCTTATTTTCATTTGTGACATAAACAGAACATGCTGAAGATACAGATATGTGTCCCAAATGATCCCTCCACTATGGAATAGGCTCCCCATCCATGTAAAACGGAGTTTATCCCTGACCTTATTTAAAAAAAACCTTGACAACTGTATGGGAAATGATAAATTTACCCACAATCTGGCCCCATATCCCAGCTGGGCAAAGGCTGTCAATAAGAAGGGTATCCTAACTCACACCCCCCCCCCTGCAAATGCATAGTTGTCTTGCTACTAACATGCCCTCCTATATAGACACCCGTGATACTCGGGACCCAAATGGCATGGGGTGTGGAGCTAAACTTGGAAAGTCCCTAGTTGTTCTTAGCTTAGTAACAACCTATGAACCAGTGAGAGCACTATATCAGTGCAGGGTTTCAATGCCTGTCACATAGGTTCATAGAATACATTTGTGGGTTATTTTAAACCTAACCAATTACCTCATGTGAGAATCAAACCCTGCACCTTCTGTTTGTAAGGTAAGTACTGTAACCATTATGCCAACTTCCCCCTTGGGAAACTGTCAACCCATAAATAATATACTACACTAGATGAAGGCACTAAAGCTGGTGGTGTCTCAATACTCTTAAAAAGAATTACGTCTAAACTTGTTAGCAAGGTAATGACCTACAGCTCTTCAAAATTCAACAGACTATCAACAAACCTCCTTATATCATAGCCAACTATAATAGCCCCTCTATGTGGCCTTCAGCACATACCTCCTACTAAAATAGTAGTAAGTCCCCATGCTTTAAGCCAGACACCACTATCCTAAGTGACTTCAATTACCACTCCATTAAATAAGAGACTTATCCTCAAACATGTATATCCAGAAATTTCTTGACTTCTTGAATACAAACTCTCTTGACTGACTAGTCCATGCCCTTGCCAGGTGTGATAAAATCCTCAGCTTGGGCCATTGCAGTATGGGACCGCTTTGCTACCTATCAGTTGTCACTTCCTCCCTGTTCAAATTGGACCACAGATCTGTCATATTCACGATAAGCCTGAAGCATCTTCCAGTACTTTGATATTCAGAGATTATGGCAGTGCTAATCTACTAAAACTGAGTCATGATCTGGTAAAATTCAAAATTCCCTTCCAACTTGAGGATTTCACTGTTTATCTGGAATCCTTTACTGCTAAATTCAATTATATATGCTAATAACCACATATGACACAGTTTGCCCCTTCAAAGTAAATAAACTGCCAAAGTTAAAAATAAAATCTATGGTAGAAACCATATATAAACAGAGTCTGAAGTAAATGAAAAAAAAAAAAAACTCATTGCACGCACAAACAAGTTTAACTAGGATGACAAAACCAAGTGGCTTCACTAATTTTAACAGGGAACCCCGGACCCTGATCAAATCAATTAAAGCTTGATATGAGATAAAAATAATGACAAAGCCTTTTTCAACTATGTTGGAACCTCAAAAACAATGCCCAGCAGTGCCCAGAGCTAATAGTAAATATCACATAGTCGGACCCCGAGGACATCGCCAATCTATTAGCAGACTAATCTATCTCAAACATTTCCCCCTTCTTCCCTCCTATATTCCCAGATCACATACCCATATTGACACCCCACCCAAATCTCCCAAGCACAGGTCCTCAAGGCACTATACAAGGCCATGAACAATACTTCTGTGGTGCCAGATAACATATTAGGCTGTCCACTGGCTAGCCTGAAACAGGACTTGTCAGACCACTACAGAGGCTATTTAATATCAGCATCCTACAGACGTTAAGCAGGATGAATGGAGGACAGCAATCATCCCTATACACAAAGGTGGGGCATCAGTGGGCCTGAGTAGACCCATAAACCTGACCAGCCTCAGCTATAAGGCCATGGAAAAGATCATTATGGAATTAAAAAATAGGTGCATAGATAATCTACAGACTCTCTATCCAAGCTAGTTTGGATTCATCAAGGGAAGATGATGCCTACTTAATGTAGTTATCTTCTTCAGGAAGTTTACTGAAGCTCTGAATGAGGATAAATTACTACCACCACATAACTAGACCTTATACACTTGGGTATTATAGCTAAATTATCCCATAAAATTGTAAAATCCTTCTGTAACTCATGGGATAGATAGCTGACTGATATACAGAATCCAGGAAAGTAGGTTGGGTAGATCTTCGTCCTCCAAAAGACCTGCTAGTAGCAGTGTACCCCAAGATTCAGTCCTTGGCCATTCCTGTTTACCATTTTCTTTTAAGCTGCCAAAAGCAAATGTTAAGGGTGTTTGTCTGACCATGTTTGCAAATGACTCTAAACTTGATGCCATCATAAACTCTTGTTGCATTTTTGAGTCATAGCAAGGCATAGTCACAATATTGTATCCTTTGATGAACTGGACTGTAAAAAAAAATATCAGCCATGTGAAAAGCAACCAAGTCAATCTGAAAGGGAAAAAAATGTATAGTTACAATGCAGCAGGCATGCTCTGGTTAGGAAGAAACAGTAGCAAACACAGGAAAACCCGTCTTGCATTTTCCATAACGTGGTGTATACAACAAATTACACTGAGTGAAATATTTCATACGCAGTCAAAACAAGCAGTACTTTTCATGTTGACCACATGTTAACCCCATCTAACTAGGACACTGAAATTTCAGAACAAGAGTATCATGGGAATCCATGTTCAATACAGTCCTTGGTAAAGAAATGAAATACCTTTTGTCACCCATGTCCTTTCAGACAACAGAATTCCACTTGAGACTTGGTGTCAAAAGAAGCTTCAACTGTTTATCGCTGACCTCAGATCGGCATTAGGATTCCCTGTGCTGGTTATTAAATGTAGAGAGAGGTAATTGACTCCTTACAATATTAGCAAGATATTTTGATGAACTCATAAACTAAACATACACCATTTCAATCTCTGCTGCAGAAACTGCAGTTGGCATTGGGGTATGTTATCACTGAAGAGAAAACCATGCTTGAAAAATCCGAGTGGATGTGTCACAGCATTCTGAATCAGTGTTATAATGTACAAGAATAAAGTTCTGGCTGTAACTAAGACATCTGGACATCTATTAGTGTCTGTGATACTGAAGGAGCTATCGGGCTGGTAGAGGAGTGAAAGTACTATGCTGACTCACCTCTCAAAGGGGGAGGGGGTGACTATCCGGGATGTGCACTTCATACGAATTTTTCAGGAGAGACTGGAAAATCTGTAAGGGCATCTGTTCCAAAGGGAAGTGGGTTTTATGGGGGATGTGTCACTTGTTGAAGCAAATGACAAACCCAAACTATTCCCAAGGCATATCCAACCCCAGGAACTCTCCTTTGAATGGACAAGAACATAAGGCTTAGTATCATAAAGTCCCATGATGGCAGCCTAGCTCAATGTACCATGGTTGGCTCTTGACCAGTAGGGAACAGATGGGCACTGTTGTGATTAACTAGATAGTCAGCAGGTATGGAAGCCCCGCCCCAAAAAAATTACAAGTTTTAATGCCCATGTTAAAATAACCATCGATGTTTAAAAACTAAGGGTTTTCTTTGTGGATTTTAACTTTATACCCACCCTTTACAGAAAATGTTTGTGTTCCTGACTGTCTTGGTGTGAGTATTCCACTAAGTATATCTGTCTGTATTTAAAGGTATGTACATATTTATTTTCATATGTGTGTGTGTGTGTGTGTGTGTGTGTGTGTGTGTGTGTCACACATTCTGTGGCTTCAAACCCCCACAGGCACTGATTGTGGTATAGTACATTCTCAGACAATGGTCCCATTTCATTCTCACTCAGAGGCACATAGGGTCAATAGAGATTAAGGATCATGCCCAAAAGAGAAGGCAAGAGAAAAGGGTAGGCAAACATCACAAATATCCTTCAGCACACTTCCACAGATCTTGTCTCTGTGTCTTCCTTTTTCTGTTCTGGACTGTCTGCTATTTAGCTGGTAGAAGAACAGTTTTGTGGGGTACCAGTATTTGTTGCAGTTCTCCCTCACTTACCATCTATCTCCTTTGACAAATGCTTGTCACTACCCCTAGATTTTGGGTAAAAGTCATTTCACCTTTATACAGGAAGTGAAATTTGTAAGCCGCGGTGGTGCAGCAGTAGCGTTGTCGCCTCACAGCAAGAGGGTCTCCCGTTCGATTCTCGGCTGGAGCGCCTTCTGTGTGGAGTGGCGTTCGAAAGACATGCGTAGGACGTGCCTTCACTGAAGGTTGGGCATTGAGCTGGCACCTTGGCACCATAAAAATCTACTGCCAGTCATTAGCAGACCGGAGTTCCTCTGTGGCGACCCCTAACCAGAAAAGCCGAAAGAAGAACAACCACAACAAGAGGTGAAATTTGATGGGATACACACAAGAGGCAAGTCACACAATTTTGCATGAGAAATCACAGGAGAGAAATTAATTTTTATGTTTTTGTGATAGTCAATTAATAGTCATCATCAATTCAGATCATCCTGCTTTTATGCTGGAGGAGCTGCCTTAACCACACATAATGTAAAGCCAGCATTTTGCCCTTGAATGATAAAAAACTTAATACTGTGTTAGCAGGGGAGATGGGCCTGGCTGGTTTGGAAATAAGAGCCCTGAGCAACACTGATTATGCTCCGATATTTTATTTTTTATTTATTTTTTTATTTAACATTTGTTGACCGGGAATGTCCGACTAGGTTCCACAGATCCTGTTTTCAGTGGAGGCCCGGGGAGAAATGCTCCAGAATATTCAGAAAAAGAAACCAGTTAAGTGCCAGAATGACAAGTGACTTGACCTTAACAAATGTTAAGCAACCCCTATGGAAGTTATTAAGGTTTGGTCCCGCACTAGGCAGTAAAATCTGCCTGTACTGACTAGCAAATGACAGCAGCAGAAAAAGAAAAAAAAGTTTCTGCCTCTCGTCCGTTCCAGTAACATGTCACTAAGTTCCTGTAATGATCAACTTCAGTGTGTTATTTAGTGGCTTCAGTCCTTAGTGGTTTGCCAGAAAAAAATCACAGATTTTATGAAGAACAAACCAAAATAAGAAGCAATAGTCTGGATATTCTGTGAAAATATGGACAGTGGAGAGGCATTTAAAGCAAGTGTAAACATGACATACGGCATTACACTGCCTTTCTGACAGCATCCATTAAGTGTTATGGCTCTGAAAGCCAACAAAACCTTTGCAAGTTTCCCCATAACTAGTAGTACGTGGAGCAGTTAAAGCTCCATGTACTACAAAGAATTATGATCATCTCAGAATGCGGTGGTGGTGCTGCGGTAGCATTGTCGCTTCACAGTAAGACATTGTCCTGTTCGATTCTCAGCTAGAGCTTCGTTTGTGTGGAGACGTGCATGAATGGGTGTACCTTCGTTGAAGGTTGTGCGTCAGGGCTGGCAACTCGGCACATAAAAATCTACTGCCAATCATTAGCGGACCGGAGTTCCACTGTGGCGACCCCTAACCGGGAAAAGCTGAAAGACGCAACAACGACATCGATCATAGCCCTCAACTGTGTTCTCATCACAGATGCCAAAATTCACCTCCCGTGCTTCACTCTCAAGGAGAATTTCTTGGCATCCATGTCTCAAACATGTAATAAGCAGGTTATGATCAGTGAACCAGTCGTAATCCTCTATGTTAAGTATTCTCTGGCAGAACAGTACAGGAAGCCACAGTTTCCAGGAAGTGTATGTTTACCTGCTTTCCTTCCCCTCCTGGAGGCCAGAGAATCACAAATTGTTCTTGTGGTATTGGTCCTAATGTTTAGTCTCTCACCAGCATCAGACATGTTAGATTCCAAGTCTCGTATATTGGAAGAATTAAATAGTGCTATTTTTGTAGATGTGTACCGCTGCTTGCTAAATTTTTACAGTGCGTTTCCAGCATTTTTTTATCTAAATTACATACAGCTACAGTTAATGTGGCCAGTTGCACTTTCCAGGACTCAGCAGCCATAAGTGATGTGTTTGAAGGTTACACAGGTTTGAAGGTGTTAGTTCCTCCCGTTTTGCCAACCATGACTGATGAAAGTTTCAAGTAAGCGTTTATTCTCTTAGAATTCTTCTTCAGGAAGGAGGGCTGATGTATTTCCTTCCTTGCCAACTCAGGGGTCAATAACAGCAATGAGATAACAAAGACATAATGGTCCAGAGGGCGACTAATTAAGTTTACTTTTCCACCTCCACAAATCCAGTTTTTAGCTTTTCCCTTCATCCCTCTCTCATCACTTCTTTCATACCAACCATCACAGTTGACTTGCTTGCTTTTGTGACTCTTACCAATTGCATGTACCTGAAGTTTTACAAAATGCATTACAATTCTGTATGACAGCTACAGTTTGTGTTCTCTATATATCACACCATTTAAAGTATTCAAAAATGCTTTTCTCTTATGTAAAGCACTAAATACTGCCAGTGTTTTTTTATGCTTACCTGCTTTCACAGAATGTGGCTAAAATGGCTAGCTATGTCCCTGCATGGTAAAACTCTAAAGTAATTAATAGTGTGGCAGATTGCCTGAACTGTTTGCTCTGACCTCATAGCAATGTTTGTGTATTTTGCATAGTATCTTCTGTATGTGGAGATGTTTTAAATAAACCAAGTTATTGTATTAGAATACATATTCTTTTGTAGCTTTGCTCCCTAGGTATCTACCGAATATAATCCAAAAAACTAGTTGGAAAACCCAGTTAACAAAACATAAATAAAACTAACGACAGTAATAATACATGTAGTCTATCTGGTGCTCATTCTTAGAACAAGGAAAGAATGGTGCATATATATTTTTTTAGATCAGGACATGTTATGAACAAACACTAGTAAATATGCTTGGGATAGCTTCTTCTCTGGGATTCAGTGTTATGTTTTATTTTACAGAGCCTGAAATTTAAGGAAAAAAATATAAATCCAAAGGACATTGCCAAAAAGATTGTCCAAAATCTTCCTGAAAACAGTTTGATTGAGAAGGCAGAAATTGTATCACAAGGTATTGTTACTTACTGTTGAGAATGTATTGAACCTTTTATACGGACTGTCAGATGACTGGTGATTAAGCATTACAATGGGAAGATTACCTAACTGTAAATAGAGTTACAGCATAAATATGCCAACAAGGCATTTCATTTCTTCTTCTCTTGTTTATGTACTCTGAGTAGAATTCCTGTGTTTTCTGAATGCAGCTTGCATGTGCTCTTTATCCAAATGTGAACTTTAGAAACCTCTAGCACTTGCAGCTGAAAGCATTCAGTGGTGGTTGTTTGAATCTTGCAGACATCATAGCAATCAGTCATAGTAGGAAGTACAAGGTTACTGAGTCATGTGATCATTACAGGATGCCAGCTCCCACCTTAGACTGTGCTTCCCCTCTCAGGGAGGTCTAGGCTAGTCAAGTCCTTGATAAAGTTATGAACACCCATTCAATTACCAGGTCCTGTTTAAAGGAAGACAGGGTATCACACTGCTTTATCTGCTGGTGAAGTCTCTTCTGGAGGTGAGAGAGACCCTGAATAATGAGTCTCTCTCTCCACTTTGTCTTATTGATCTGATGAAGCAGGTTTAGATCCCTTGTTCTGGTATTTGTGGGACTGATTGATTTGTGAAGGTACAAGAGATCCTGGACTACATCAAAGGTAAGGCACATGTCTCCTCTGAGGAGGCTATAAAGCATTGGAAAAGACTGACAGTGCTTCTAGTCTTTTCTGGTAGCTTAGGGATTTTTAAGCCCATCATCTTCTTTGCTAGGAACTTCTGGTGTCTTTCCAGTTCTTTGGTATGTTTGGTGAGGTACATCCCAAAGGGATGTTGTATTTTATAATTGGTCTGATTAGTGCTGAACACAAGGGGGTAATAGCACCTTTGGATCCGGGTGATATTCCCTTGTCATTCAGCCATGCCATGTAGAAGGATTTCCTGACAACTGTTGTTACTTTGAGATCAGAGCAGAGGGAATTATCAACCCAATTTCCACAGTTTCTAAGTACATTTTCATTTTCAAACCAATGCCATTTTCACTCACCCAAGTATTTATAAGTGTAAGTTCCTGCTGGAGGTTCTCTGGTTCAGAAAGGGATTCGATATTTATACCCAGTTTGCAATCATTCACAGACTTAGTTAAACACAGAGCTTGTTTTAGTCTGTAGGTCAGAGAAGTAAATAGTGAAGAAAACTGGTGCCAACACTGATCCCCGAGGGATACCACTGGTCACCTTCCCATTGTCTGATGCTGCCCTTGCCACAGGCACCATGTGGGTGCTCTGTCATTTAGCCAGTTACCCATCTTACAACATACTGTCTGTGGAATGCATTTAGTTTATTAATTATGCTAGCATGGGTGATGTCAAATGCCTTGGCCAAATCAAGTTGGGCTGTGTGTACAGTGTGACCACTGTCAACAGCTTGTGTTACTCTTTTGAATAATTTACCAGGTTCTTTTGACAGGATCTACCTATTACAAAACTAAACTACAGTCTAGCTAGCCTGATGAGACTTTTAATCTAAGATGCTATTCCACACACTTCCACTCATCTTCTTCCACATGCAGGCCCCTCAGACTGCCATCTACATCCCCTGCCATTTCTCTTTCTCCACTAGCATACCCCTAACTTCTATTTGTTTTTTTTTTTTCTCTTTTTTTTCAGCATCTTAGCCCCTCTTCATGCTGACATACAGAACTACCTTCAACCAACTGTGATACAAGCAAAAATAATAACTATTCCCTGCATCGAGATGACTGCCCTGCCAGCCTTGCAATTGTTGTATGTACTCTGAGCAATGTGCTCTTATATTTAAACTGCATTTGTTTAACTCACCTCTTCAATATTAATTTAAACTTACCTTGCTGGTCTGCTGAGGCATGCACATAGGACACAGGTGCTCTAATACCAAACCACCTGCTTTTATATCACACCTGCCCCACAAACTCTACTGTTTACTACTAGGCTATCCCAATGATGCATTCTAACCTGTGCTCAGCCCAATGTTAGCCTGCATTAGTGTTCTGATCCCAGAGCACACCCAAAGGCATCCCACTTGATGTTTTTACACTGCCCACCCCACTTTGAATAAATACATAATTCCTGGCACTAGCGATACATTCTAGTGTACCATATAGATTATAAGAGGTTTTTTTTACCTATTGATACTGATTGTTTTTTCTTAGGATCCCTGGCTCTTGGCTCTGCCACTACCAACCCCCACAATCACTATTCTTATTTGATACAAGTCACACCCTACCCGCTCCTCGACCCAATCAAGATACAGACTCCTACCATCTAACATACTTGACCCTGCCCACACACAACCATCTTCTTACTTCATTAGTAACACTAACCTTTCTGACCTCCTTCCCTATCCTTACCACTAGTATCATCCCTCTTCACTCTCACTCTCCCAGCACACTTCCACCTACCTCCTCTTCACCACTTAACTGTGGGTTCTGCTATATGATGTACAGTTATCACAACATGCTATTACTTCACATAGCTTCTCTAATCACTTTATGGATTCTTGCCCTCCTGTCCTCATACCACACCCACCTACTAGAATTTCCTCCCCATTGCACTACAGATACCTGTTTACCCTAACATTCACCACATAACTATCTCTTCTGCTGTTTTCAATTCTTGTCCCATTGACTATGCGCCTTTTATATTGCTACCTTATTACCACACACCCACACTCTCCCAACAGTATGAGAGAGACAAAATAAAATTACAGAAGACAATTGTCCACCTAGCCTCCAAGCTATGCTGCTGTGGTGACATCCATTCTAACCCTGGTCCAGCAACTTCCTTAAATATCCCCACCTCCCAAATTCCCAACCTCCCCATCAACTTACTTCTCCCAAGAAAATCAACAAACCTACTCTTATTTAACATTAATATTAGAATCATCACCAATAAAATTCACAACCTGCATGCTTATCTAGCACTATACACTCCAGACATAGTTGTTAAACAGAGACATGGCTTAAACCACACATCACAGATAAGGAAATTATTCCACCAGGATATTCCATTTTAAGAAAGGATAGAATTGACATGAAAGGTGGTGGCGTTTCCATACTATGTCAAAATCATCTTACAGTAGAGACTTTAAATATAAAACATCCTAATCCAGACAAAGCAGAAACACTTTTTGCCCAACTATAACTCAACTCAAACAAACTAATAAATATAATTGGATGCTATATACCATCCGGAAACAATACAGACACTTGAAAACATACTCCATTGGTGCTGCGCATCACTCCAACATGAAACCATCATCACGGGTGATTTTAATACTGATGGCTAACATGCAGCTTTCATGCCCCCTCTAACCATATCACTCCAACATGAAACCATTATCACGGGTGATTTTTAGTACTGAAAGGCTAACACGCAACTCTCATGCCCCCTCTAACCATATTAACCTTCATGGTTTTACACAAACCATAAAAACTCCAACCAGAGCCAACAAATCTACAAACAGGAAGTCTGTCCTTTACTGGATACTAACAGACCAGTCCACCCCTGTCATGCAGGTTGCCTACCTCATGGCCTAAGTGACCATCTACCAACCGTTCTGCTTAGACAACATTTCCATTACAAGAAAAGAACTGTCTACCAACATATTAGAAATAAAAATAGTCTTAATGAAAACAACCTTATTACAGACTTCAGATGATGTAATTGGACACCATTAAAACATCTTGACTTAATTGAGGCCATCAAATATATTAATTCTACCTTTCTAAAGATCCTCAATCTCCATGCCCCTCCTAGAACCATCAGGATCAAAGTTACCAGTGCACATTGGCTAAGTAAGGAAACCAGATCCCTCCTCAAAGCCAGGGTACACTGGCACAAAATCAGATCCCAAACCACTAAACAAATCTACAAGGAGCTCAGAAATAAAGCTAAAAAACTAGTAAAACTTGAGAAAAACTAACTACTACCATAATCTACAAATAAAGCATCAGCACAATTCTCAAAAATTCTGTGCAGCCATTAACAAAGTAAAAGTAGTACTCCCTCCGCTACCTCTGAACACACATCAGAAACCATAGCAACACAATTTAACAAATTATTTACTGACCTGATTCTTGCTCTGTCCAGTTAACAAAAGATCTCTAACAACCCCACCCCCCTGAAAAAGCCTATAAATCGCATAGCAATAACAACTTATTCCACTTCCAGCCCATCTCTACTGACAGAATTAGAAAATAGCTTAAAAAGCTTAAGCCCACTACACTAGCATCTGACAAATTACCAGCTGAATTTCTACAAGTAACAGCCGATGCCTTAGCCTACCCTATTTCCATTCTCATTAACAGATCCCTGACTGAAGTCCTTGTCCCTGAAATTTGGAAATACCTCATATTATCCCTTTTGGTAAAGGTGGGAATTCCACAAAACTGACAAACTACCGCCCAATGGCTATCCTATCCCCTTTAGCCAAAATCCTTGAGAGATGTATACATATTCAGTTCATGGACTATTTGCATACCCACAAACTCCTATTAGCTACTCAACATGGCTTTCATCCCTTTCACAGTACAACCACAGCTCTAATGTCCTTCACCAGTACAGCTAACTACCACAGAAATAGTGGTAAATTTGTATCTGCCACCTTCCTCGACCTGTCAAAAGCCTTTGACATGGCCAGACACAGTGCACTCATCAAAACTCTCTCTGATATTGGCCTTAGAGGCTCCACTTTATCCTGGTTCCAAAGCTACTTAGCCAGCCTCCAACAAGCTGTATTGTGGCAACACGAAATTTTCCCACTGCTTCCAGTCACTCTTGGTGTGCCACAAGCCTCCATTTTTAGACCCGTTACTTTTCTCTCTGTACGCTAATAACCTCCACACTTCCACTTTGTATGCAACAGTTATACAATATGCAAATTATTCCACACTAATCTGTGCGGCTTCTTCCCTATGTGAACTCTAATCACTAACTTAACTATCCTTCCTACCAGTTGAAACATTTCTATCCCAACAGCCAACTAATTTTGAATCCTAGCAAAAGAAAACTACTTTTTTTCAAACCAACCAGATCCACCCCCTCAGACACCACCTTTAATATTACATCCAGTAATAAAACCATTGTTTCTCCCTCAGCTCATACAAAACTTCTCAGTATTGAGATTAACAATAATTTGAGATTTGATACTCATGTAGCCCACACTATTAAGAAAGTACACAAGAAACTGGGTACCCTCTATAGGATTAGACAGTATCATACCAAACACTCAAAAGCCACAATAGCATGTACCCATCTCCTCTCCACCCTACTGTATGCGTCTCCTATACTTATCAATCTCAGAAAGACTGAGTTTGCAAAACTAGAATCCTGCTACAACAAAATCACCAGGTTTGCCTCTTACTCCCCATATAAAACTCACCACTGCATAGGTTTAAAGCAGCTTAACTGGCTAGAATTCCCACAACTCTTACAGTACAATCCACTCATACTAGCTCATAAAATTCTGCACTATCCTGAGAAAACCCCTTCACTGCAAAACCTACTTAAACCAAATTCTAACAGGACTCTGCTCTAACAATAAATTCCTTCTTGAGGTAACCAAACCCTACAGCACAACAGGGGAGTCGCTCTTCTCTAATTTGAAATCCAAAATATGGAACTCGCTGTCTACACACGTCTTCCATCATAACCTTGCCACAGTTTAAAAACTCACTAATAACTAAATTTAATTCAACTTGGCTTTGTTCCTGTACTGATCCAGGCTAGCTCTTCTTCTTAATCGTCACTGTCCACTAATCAGTACATGATGGTTAACACCTATTTTCTTGGTAAATTAGGCCTAAAACCTGTATCTGTTACATCTCCATGCTCGGCATAATTACATTTTCCTATAATCTGAAATTACATATCTTCTCAACGTGTATCCATTCAAATTCATTTTCCTTCTCTGTAAATCCATAAGTATTTTGTATAATGAATAATTATTTGTTGTAATTATGTTGTTACTGTGTTCCACATTTGTTCTTGCTGTCATATCAACTTGTATATGTCTTTCTTCTATGCAAATGTCAAAATAGTTTTTTTTTTTTTAAACTGTGCATTGTATTTCCCATAACCGTTTTGTTTATTGTATATCACACTTGTTCTTGTTGTTGTTAATTGTGGAGCTTTTCTCCTTGGGCTGCTACTGAAAATGGTCATGTGTCCAGTGGACTTTCCCGGTTAACAAATGTAAAATAAATAAATAAAATGAGATTTTTAATATCTACAATAATAATCAAGTATGTTGGCCTATAGAGTCTGGAGTCAGTAGTAGGGTCACATTTATATGCGATCCTTATGAGAACAAGTCTGTAGTCAGGCTCAGAATGAATAATTTATGGAAATATTTCACTAGGGCATGTTAAGTACTGTTTAACAAACAACCTGGTAAGTTATCTGGTCCCACGGAGGGAGAGTTCTAAGTCTTGGACAGCACTTTCAGTACATGTTCTTTACTGATTGGGGGGATATGGGTATTGTAGGGCTTTAGGTAGTCATCTCAGGAATACATTTGCACTACAGTTATTTTCTAGTATATAGGCAATGTCTACCAAGTCTGAGGTGGCTTTGCCATTTAGTATGAGTGCTGGACATTGTTGAGTGTCGTTTCTTAGTTTTCTAATAGAACTAGAGAGAATTTAAAATTGTCATTTGCTTCAGATGCCATCCTGATTTCATGAGCTGCCTTAGAAGAAGTAATATATATTTTTTAAATTCTAAGTCAAATTCCTAATATTTCCTTAACTTAGGGATCTTTAGATCTGTTCTATAATCTGGGTTTTTTCCTTTTATTGCAGATTTTATTTTTGTCAGTGGATCACCAAAGTGGTTTTCTTTTACAATTTGGATATAAATAGGACAGCTAAGTTTATACATTTATTTATGTGGGTTTAAAACTCCTTTGGAAATCTGTTTGCTGAGGCTGCATCTGTGGTGGTGTCATTATAAGTTAATTTTGAGGCATCATCATCGAATTTGAGACTTGTGCACTTGAAATCTTTAAATTCCATTATATTAGTTTCAGGGGTTTATGTAGTTTCAGGGAAAAGGTTTCTAGCTTTATAGCCTGACTAAATTGGAAAATGATTGTGGAGGTGTGCGTGATGGTGCTACATTTGTAGATACCAGGTCTAGAAATATTTCATTCTCCAGTTGTACTGCTAACACTCTAGTTCATGGAGTTTTACTTGGGAGATCTAAAAACCTCTTTGCATATTCAGCATTTAAGGTATTCTCCCAAATGATGGCATTCATATTCATGGAGAGTTCATCCATGACATTTAGGAACCTGATATGAACTTCCTGGGTCATGTAAGATGTTTTGTAACAGGTGATGAACTGATAGCTGATTTTGTTTAATGTGATTTGGAGTTTGATGCATTCCATTTGTGGGTCTCTGGGAATCTGTCTAGAGGTGCTCTTGTGTCTGACAAGTATGAATACACCATCACAGATGCAACTGGGTCTGACAGCACAATTGGTGTTAAATACAAATAAGACAAGAGTGCTGCATGGACATTTCAACCGTGTTTTAGTCATTACACATACATGGATGACTTTCAAATGCTGGAGGGCCTGAAGGTCAGGCAACTTGTTGTTTAAACATCTGGCATTATGCAGAACCACCTTAATTTGATCTTGTTATGATACTAATACTTTGGCTATGTTAGGATGGTCATTAACTGAACTATGGCAACAGCAAAGGCTATGGTTAGTATGTGGAAACCTTTGAATAAGATGTACAGAGGATTCTTTGCAAAGCGAGCAGGGATATTAAGTATTTCCTTCCATGCTCACACTTACTGACTCCTGCCTAAAATGACAAAAAATTGTTTAGCCACTTGTTGAAGTAAATCACCTCTTCATTACACCTGGGCATCATTCATGGAGAAGGAAAGGTTCTGCTCAGTATAGGTGTCTTGTCTGTGTTTATGACATGCAGACATGCATCTCTGTATCTCCCTCAGTGTTTTTCATCTCAAGTTATTTACTCCTGTATGCACAACTACAATACTGTAGTTATATTTGTGTGGCACATATGATCACAGAAAACTATTAGGCTAACAACTTTAAAGGACCCTTCAAGCTTGGCTATACTTCCCAGACTATTAGAAAGGTATTGGTCCCTTAGCTTTTGAGGGGGTATATAAACTTAGGCATGAGTAGCTGAGCATTTGCAAGCTTCCTCTCATAACAGAGACAGAGGTGCAAAATCCCATGTAAATTTACAATTCCCCACCCATAGATCAAAGTTTCACTTGAGTAAGTGTAGGGAAGAACTTGCTTCATGTGGATGGGAAGCCTGTTCCAGGGAAGGGGTAGCCTCTGAGATACATACCTATCCCTCCATCATGTCCTATTTATGTTACAGGTGAGGTTTAGGTCCCTGGGTCAGTGTTTTGAATGCTATTTGTGTTGCACATGTGCAACAGATCCATTAAGGTCGGATCAGAGGATGTTTTCTAAGCCAGGCATAGGTTGCCTGTCAGCAAGGTAGGAGACCAAGCCATTTAGGCATTCTGCATATGCCTTATTTTCTAAACCATGTATTCTTTTTTGAGGAACCTTTGTGGACATTCCATTTGTTGCATATGCTTGGTCAGGTACATGGTGAAGGGGGCACTATACTCAATAACTGGTCTTATGAGTGCAGGATAGAATGGAAAGTTGATGTCTTTGGACATAGCTGACATACCTTTGCTTACAAGTTGTGGATCACAGAATGGTTTATTTCCTACTATAGACACATGATGGTCAAAGGCCAAGTCACAGTCTACATGCATTCCCAAATCTCTACCTACTGGGTCTACGCTTAGGGGCATATTATCAATGCAGTAATTTGCGAGGGTGGCTGTCTTACTGAAAGATGCTGTTTATCTGCTTTTCTTCACTGAGTTTAAGACAGTGACTCCAGCACCAGTTATTAGTCTGTATCAGGCCTTCTTGGAGGGCATTTGTGTCTTAGCGGGATTCATTAACCTCACATAGTTTGCAATCATCTGTGAACATGACCAACCAGAGGCCTTTGACATTAGCCTTGACTTTATAGAAGTAGATGCCAAGCAGGAGTAGCCCAAGCACTGACCCCTAAGGCACTCTGCTAGTAAACAACATTTTTGTCAAAGTAGACATCCCTAGCCTAGCTTCATGGGTCCTGTCTGTGAGGCAGTTGGCTATCCAGTGGGTGACAGGGTGATGAACTTGTTTACACTGCTCGAGTGGAGTGTTGTCAAATACTTTGGCCAAATCATGGAAGGCCGTGAGGACCATCTTAACCTCATCCATTGCTTTGCTGACCTTCTTGAAGTACACCGAGTTGAGTCTGCATAGCCTGCCCTTGAGGAAACCAAACTAAGTTGGTTCTAATGTCCATAGATTTCTGATGACATCATTTAACACATCCACAGTTATTTTTTTCATGGCTTTACTTATTAGACTAATCAGGCTTATGAGTTGAAATTTCCTTGGGTCCATGGATGGCCCTCCCTTGTGCAGTGTTATAACCATTGCAGTGCACCATTAATTAGGCACAAAGCCTGTTTGGAGACCGTAGTTAAACAGTGATTCTAGTAGGCTCAGTAGTTCATATTTTATGCTGTTATGGAGGAATCCTGGGATATTCTCTATGCCCTTCAGTGCCATGCTCTTTGTCTTGGGGAGTGTCTTGAGGACCTGCTCCTAGTGATAATAGGGGGAATTATGGTTGTTGGTATTTGTTTAGGGGTGTCTAAGGGGAAGAGGAGGGTAAAATTGGAGACAAATTTGTTGGCCAGTAAATCTGCTATATCTATCTTCCGGTGCAGTACAGATGATTCCATTTATAATTAATTCAGTACGTTGCTGTGTATTTTCTTTGAGGTTGTTGACATAGCTGAAGAAAGCTTCATGATTGTCTTTGGCCTGAGAGGCTGCTTTTAATTCAAATTTGGCTTTGGCAGACTTGATAAGTCCCCTGAGTTGCTTGTTTACATTGATGAGGGAAATTTTACCTTGTCAGTCAAGGTACCTCCTAATTTTCATCATGAGTTTTTCCTTTTCTTGTACAACCTATTGATGTTTGGATTCCGCCAGGGTGACCTATTTTGTAAGTTAGTCCTATGTTTGTTATGGATGTGTACAGATGTCTTTATGAAGCTATTAATATGATTATACAGAGTTTCCATGAACAACTCCACATAAGCAACATTGTTCTCAGGGGTTGGGTGGGCTTGGAATTTTGCTAAGGTCTAACCTAATAATAGGACATTTCTGTAAAGGTTCCAGTGTTAGCTGGGGTTCATAGTTTTATTTTTATTTCAAAGAACACAATTTTATGGTCTGACCTGACTAGTGAGGAAAATACACTAAGGATGGTACACCATTCTGCCTCATTTGTGAGGACCAGATCAATAATGTTTTCTCTCTTAGTTGGCATACGGGCTAGCTGGTCTGGCATATTTGTGTTTAAAAAAGTTTAGGAATCTATGGACATGCTCAGTAGTGGTCATGTATGATCCCAGTATGTAGGGGAATAGTTAAAGTATTCCACGAATATGGTATTGAGTTGAATGGGGAGTGTCTGCTGTATTATTAAGTATGTGTTATCGATTTTCTGAGTCATGGAGGGGGACCTATAGATTGCAAGGATATGATATGATGTAGAACTTTGTAGTTATCTCAAAGTGGAGAACCTCAAGCACATCATTCTAATTGACCAACCTTGAGGTATGCATGTTTTGATGTAAATTGCGACAGCTCCAGCTTTCATTCCTTCCTGTGCAGCAGATGGTCTAAATGAGTCGAAGGCATTATAGCCCTGCACTGCTGGGATGCTATCTACAGCTTTAAGCCAATCCTCAGTAACTGCACAAATGATTTGCACTGGCCAGGGTGTGGAGAGGCTGCAGGTAGTAGAATATCTTATTTAGTCTCTTGGCATTGAGCATTAACAACTTTAGATGTTCTTGTATTGGTGTTGCTATATCAGAAGGCACTATGGGGGATTGAATAGGTTTTAACCAATATACAAAAGCCTAAAGGGTACAGTTGCAAACCATCCCTGGCAAAGCAGCCTGGTCTGTCTACCATATCCTCACAGCTAGCAAATATTGTTTTGGCTTTGAATGACACCAAAAACCAAGTCAATTGTTAGTCAATTATTTTCTGTTTATATTGTGGCATCATCCTTATAGAAGGTAGAATGCTGTTCAGTGCTGGCTCATACAGACCTGGGACATATAGTCTCTTTTCACATAGTCCAGGGAAGTATGTCTCAGGTGATTTGCACCCACATTTACCATGACTGAGTCATACTAGCACTTATAGCTCAATGACCCGAGTGCGTGCTTGATCTGTTGGATCCTGCCTCCCCAATAGACAACTGACTGTGACTCTCTCCTTCTGTAGTCTTGTGACTGGGACATCTGAGAGTCTCACAATGGAGTCCCTTATGACCAAAATATTGGGCTGTGTGGTTGCTTGCCTTATGGGCTTTAGAGGATGAGATGCTGTGAAATCCTTTATGGGCTTAGAGGTTTTAATGGCATGAAATGTGGCTGTATGAAATGGCATGAGATGTGGCAGTATGTGTCATGGTGGGTGTTGTTTTGTTTGGGGTGCTTTTGAGGTTGCTGAGGATAGATATTTATTACGGGTGCAACATCTGAGAAGTCTTTGGGGTTTAGGAAGACTATGTTTAAGAGCATATGTGGGTCTATGTCTCTGCTTCAAAGTATGTGTGGTGAGTGCAGTGTGTGTGTTTCTGAAAACCTGTTTGATATTATAAGTGCTGGTCTGAGAGATCCTTGTCAATAGTGGCATTGTGTAACTACATCTTTCACACACTGTTTTAGTTTGTGTAAGAATTAAGTGATTGCCAGTAAACATGAGACAACTGCTACATTACCTCAAAATGCCCATATCAACAAAACTGGCTGCAGAGATAAAATAAAAGTTTATTGTATGTTATATTACTGATTTTATAGTCATATTTGTAAAAAAAAAAAAAAAAATCCTATGTATTGAGCGTAGACTTGGGTTCAGTCAGTATACAGTGAACTCGTATCAAAATACTCTTAACTTTCTTTTTTGATTTTTTTGGTCTGGTGTCTGTAGACACTTTCCCCTTCCTGTTCAGAAAGATTGTGTAACTTGGGAAAGGTAGTTTTGATTCTACACCACAGGCACTACCCTCACTTTATCTTCATGTTTGGCTTTTCAGCCTTCACTACATTCTATACCGCAGGAAATTTTAATTACAGAGGCATATTGTTTAGAGATGCCCAACAGATTTTCCACTTAGAAGTCTTGCCTAAGAAATTTACACTTTTCAGTCTTAGATGTGATACAAGAACTGAATGGCTTCTTACATGATCCAATATCGTCTACACATTTTTGGTCTTTGATCTAGTTACCCTATCTCAGAATCCATGTCCATAGACAGGCTGTCTTCTGCTTCCATTTGCATTGTAATGGTGACATTTTGGCAATGTCAGATTCCAGAAGAGTCTTAATATTCATTTGCACATTCTGTTGTAATAAGCAATTCCTCTGTAAGAGCCTAATTTCATAGTGGAAATGTGTAGGCTGCCACAATAGTAATGAGAGCTAAGGTTTGTTCTGGCTTCTGGGAAATGATTTTTGTTACTGTGTTCATATAGTATGAGCATTGCTACCTCACAGTAAGATGTTCTACGGTTCGATTCTCGGTAAGGGTGCCTTTTCTGCGGAATCTGCATGTCCTCCCTGTGGTCACATGAGCTTCCTCCAGGTGCTCTGGGGTCCTCCCATGTTCCAAAAACATGCAGTAGGTGGATTGGGCACTCTAAATTGGCCATAAGTGAGAAAGTGTGTGAGAGTGAGGGGTATGAATGAACTACTGCTGCAGGGCTAGCCACCAGGTGGTGAAAACCTTGGCTCGAGATGATTGTAACTGCTGAAATTACACCCCGACCCCATGTAAAGAATGGGAAAAGGGGGTTGGGGATGGATGGAAGGATGTAAATTTGTCCTCTAAACCCTGCTTGCTCTTCCAGAAGCATGGAGTGTTAAACAGAAGCTACTCGAGGTTCATGCTTTAAGTACACACTGTTTCTGATATCAGTCACAGTTCAGAACCGTCATTTTCCTTGTCAGGACTAACTTGGGAGAACTGATGCTAAACACCATGGATGTCCACATCAGTAACACAGATTCTGTGTAGATCCCTGGACCCATAGTAAAGGTTCGTGGCACTAGCCATGGTCTTTACAAAGGATAATCATGCCTCAACGGATTCCTCTGCAGCAACCCTCAAACAGTTTCCTGCAATAATAATAGGAGATACCTCTGTCATGTTATGGAATAAGATCAGTCTAGCTGGCCTGTTTTCACATTAGCTAGTGTTTTCTGCAGTATCCACCCACACCAGGCACCTGGTTACGTCTACTCACATTTACCTGATGCATTACGTTTGATATTTTTCCTTGATCAGTGGCTTTTCTGTTTCAGTGCATTTCCTTCTAGAACGGAGGGTAATGGTTCTTTACTGTGTACATATCATATTGTTGTCTCTGCACTGATGGGATCTGATCTTCTGACTTTTGACAATATACCCTGTCAGTACTATATCCTACACAAGTAACTGAAAGTAAGATAACAGAGATTTTGAGATGCTCACTTTCACAGTAGATGTTGAACAGAAAGAAAGCATTGTTTTCTACCCTTTCCTTTCAGTGACAACATTTAGTTAATTTGAGAGCTAATGTTAGGCAGGACATAGTTCATCTCAATTATGTATCTTTGGAAAGTAATAGCTTACATTGCATAGCCCCTGCTTGAGAACTTACAAAGCAGAATGTGTGTGGACCAGCATGGTGCAGTCAGTTTTTCCTAGGTAAAATTGACTTCAAAGTGCACTTGGTTTCTAAACTTTGTCTAGTATAAGAGTGAATTCTAGTTCTGGAACTTGCTAATTTTTAGCAGATTCAACCCACTGTTTTTGCTTTTTAGCAGATGCGTGTCCCATTTTCAGTAAATCGTAATCACGTGATTTGAGAGTGCACATCGATATTTCATTTACACTGTTATTTTGCTATTTTTGTGCTTAGGATTCATTCGTGTGTACTTGAAACAAGACTTTATCTCTGAACAACTGGCACATCTGCTTGTGAATGGAGTGAAGCCACCTCTAGCTGAGGTCCCTTTAAAGGTACAGTACCTGAAAATTTAAAAAGCATTTCTGTAGTTGTCATTTTGTTCCCATTTTTATTACCTGCATTGTCGTTTTCTTCAGCTTCCTCTTTCCTTTTCTGTGTTTTGAGTTCCTTCTTTTTGAAATGGCTTATACCCTGTTGGCATTTTAGGAAGAAAATAAAGAGCAACAACAGATAATTAAACAGTAGTATACTAATGACTTTATTAGCTATGTAAACAATGCTGCACTAGTATACTAATGGCTTTATTAACTATGTAAACAATGCTGCACTAGTATACAAATGGCTTTACCAAGTACGTAAACAGTGCTTCACTAGCATACAAATAACTTTATTAAGTACGTAAACAATGCTTCACTAGCATACAAATTACTTTACTAAGTATGTAAACAATGCCTCACTAGTATACACATGACTTTAAGTGTGTAAACAATGTGTCATGAGCCCTTTACTTGCACTGTATAGTAAATAAGGTGCACACACAACCAAATCACATGTGCAATGATTATGGTGACAGTAATCTTTAACAATATGGTGCACTTAGAAGTATAAGAGATAACTAGTAGATTTTAACCATCTGAGAATTTTAATAAAACCTCTTTCCCTTGCAGTATTTTATTAATTTCCATATTATACAGGAACTTGGCAGCAACTGACTTTGGCATGTTATAAGTAAAGACGGACTGTACATTACACATTTTGCAGTATGTGTGTGTGTGTATGCATGTGCGTGTATATGTATATATGTGTGTTTTATATATATATATATATGTATGTATGTATGTATATATATATATATATATATATATATATATATATATATATATATATATATATATATATACATACGTGTGTGTGTGTGTGTGTGTGTGTATATATATATATATATATATATATATATATATATTTGTGTGTGTATATGAATGTGATCGTGAATTGCATGTACATATATGAATGTAATCCTGTGGGAAGAGTTCTGTAACATTTAGTTATGGTAAAGACATAAAAACACACTCTGTGTTCCTTACTTTTCCCAACAGTTCACTGTGTATATTTGTTCAATTAAATCTACAAAACATGTCTATTGTCAAAAGCCCATTCACAAGTGAAGATTAAAAACACAGTTTAATGAGCAAAGAAGTCATAAAAATATATATAATATACATCCAATAAGTGCTTTTGTCTCAATAGTTTGAAACTTCATCAGATACTATTACATACTTCACAGGAAGTTTTATGGCAAATAATCACATGACCACTTCCTGCAAACACCCCCCCCCCACACACACACACACTTGCTGTTCCCAGGTGGTTTTTCATCCAAGTACTAACCAAGGCCAACTCTGCTTAGCTTCCAAAAAAACTCCTTGTCATATAATGTGATATCTAATGTGAACTAGTGTTTATTATAGATTTTGCCACCTATAAAATATTTAATTCATTTAAGATAAATTCAAATTTCAGAAACCTAAATGCATGTTGAAAAATTCCAACAATAATATATTATAATAACAAACCAAACAATAACAGAGACAGTTTTTATGAGGTCAAAGCAGAGAGAAAATCTTTTCAGATATAAATAAAATATTTTAAAATATTAAAATGTTAAAAGCTTTTTTATAAAGGTATATGCAATGTAAACAACTTTCTAGAGAGTTTAATTTTAATATGCAAGATAAAGGTAATTGTTCATTTAATCCAGGCCAGGATGTTGCATTTAGCTGCAACTGCGAAATCAATTCACATTTTTCTAGTAGGAGTGTCCAAGCCCCCCTCCCTTTGAGAGATAAAGCCTCTATAACAAAAACTTAAAGGAATGGGTAACAAATTCAGCGCAGCGTTTGGCTAAAGAATTAGTGTCTTTTCCCATTCTTATATCCCTTAAATGTTCATATATATGATTCTTAAACTTTCTGTCAGTCTTCTCTATATAGAAGACTGGGCACTGAGTACAGGTTGCACAATAAACTACTCTTTCTGTATCACAGTAATATTTACCTACTATTCTAATCCAAGTATTCTTAACATGCATCTTGCTCCCTTCCAAAATAAATTTGCAATAAGAACAGGTACCACATCTTTCATCATTCCCTGAATTTCTCTCTTTGTTTTTGTTTGAAATGTATTCTTAAAGTTTTATCCTTTTCTGTATATTATGGATGTTATTTTTTCCCCTATACATTCTCTTATTTCTTTATCATTAATATTTCCCAATTTTTTACACAGTATACTTTTTATGTCGTAGTTTTTAGGCCCAAAAGTAGTAATAAATGAACTCTTGTAATTTTTACCAATGGAGGAGGGGTAGGTAAGTGTCCTGTACATAATATTTTATGATCCCCTCTCCCAAACATTTCTCTATTATTCTCATTTCTGCCTATGTCCCCATCATTACTTATATTACCACCCCATAAAATAGACCTAAAATGTCCCTTTTCCTCTTATTTATTACTTCCATCATTACATCATTCACTAGCTTCAGGGGATAACTCCTTTTCAAAAACATCCCTTTTAAACAGTCACACTCATCTAAAAAGGATTCAAACATACTCACCATTTGTGCAGCACATACAAACTGACCTTTTATTATGGCCTTTTTCTGCTGTGGGGGATGGGCACTAGAGAAGCATAAAAACCCATTAGAGTATGTCTCTTTTCCAAAAATTTCAAAGACAAATCTCTTCTGCTGACGATCTTTTTTTCAGCCATACATCCAAGTCTGCTATTTTTGTATTATTAGTTGCATGTGTAAACCGTTAAAAAGATGTGGTTTCATTCAAACAACTTAAACATTGGGGAATCTCCTCACTGTTCCCTGTCCATAAAATAAAAACATCATCCAGGAAGCAAGTATAAAATTTACAGTAGGTAAAATAGGGGGATCCAAATAAAAATGTCTCCCACTGTAACATGACAATATTCACATATAAGCCCCCACAAGGGGCTCCCATTGCCACACCTTGTCTTTTCAAAAAGTATTCCTTTTCAAAAAATATAAAATTATTAAAAGGTCTTTCTCTAATAGTTGCTCATATACATTAACTCTTTCTTGTGTGACCCCTTTACCTATTAAAAAAAATCACAAAGCCATTCAACTCCCGTTTCATGGGGGAATGACAGAATATAAATCTTTAACATCGATGGTTAGAAAGATAAACTCTTACTGAAGGCAGTACCATTAATCATATCAAGAAAAGTCCAAGTCTTTACAAATACTAGTTTCTTTCCTGACCAGCTCTTTGTATGTTCACAAATTTAGCTATAAAATATGTTGTCGAATCCCTATCATCCACTAAGGGGTGCATTGGGGGGTTGTTGTAAATCCTTATATAAATTTAGGACCCCAAAAAAATGTTGGTCACTGGGTAGAGGACATCCAAAAAATTAAACTCATCAATTGTGATACAACCTTCAATAAATAGTTCATGTAAATCCCTCTTCATTTTTTCCGTATGCCCCATTCATCTCAGTAAGTGATTCTTTAGTATAAGTGACAGTATGGAGAATTTCCAGCATCTTCTTACTATAGTCACCTTTGTTCATGATTACCATACCCCCTCCCTTATCAGGTTTTATAAATCTCACCCCTTTGTCATTTTTCAACAAATTTAATTTACTGCTTTCTTCTTCACTTAAATTGTTACAGTGAGAATTTTTACACTTCCATATGTTGCGAATATCTATCGCACAAATACACTCAAATAAATGAATGACAGGATGGGTGGGGGGATTGTAGGTACTAAAAATGGACAGTGGTTTTATTGCCCTATCTATACCATGAAACAGTACATTTAAATTCAGTTTTCTGACAAACTGGTTCAAGTCAATTAAAATCTGAGATACATCAGGCTTCTTCTTAGGGGCAAAAGTCATTCCTTTCACAAAAACATCGTAAGTAACTGCATCAATAACTGTTGAAGAATAATTATACACTTTAAGGTAATTTAGTGTGTTATAGCAAATGTCACAAGTAGGCAACAAAATAAATCCCCAAATGGTCAAGTGGTAACACAATAATTTACCTCTCCCCCTCAAACACCCTTGCTGGGGGGGCAGATGTTGCCGATTGTGTTCCCCTGTAAAAAGTTTCAGTTGGGAATAAGAGAATGAAAAGGAACTTATCAGGAGTGTATGACATGCGTTGGATATTCCATGGCTACCCAAAATGGCACACTCTTGGTTTCATGAGTAGGAACAGCAAAAAACGCAACTCCAAACGGTCCAGATTTTCAAAGAATACCCAGATTTTTGCTTCATATTTTAGTTGTTCCTCAAAAGAAATTATGGTTTTCTGACAAATCACTGAGGATTGAAGTCACTATATAAGGACATATGAGTTTCAGAAAGTGCATGTTAATGCAAATTCTATTATTCTAGCAGCTTTCTAATTTTGTTAGAGCAATATTTAAAATCTGTCCCTATTTTTGTGCCTTTGTCCCCCTATTATTTTAGGCTTTGTTCAGATTTCTTGCACTAAGAGGTTGCCTCTCCAGTGATATGGCAAAAAGGTACAAGTGTTTTGGCATAACAAAACTGGAACCTAAAGTAATTGTATAACAAAATATGTAAGGTACTATAATATCTGGGCACCAGTTAGCAAAAAGCACTTTATCACACATTTTAGTTTTAGTAAATTAAAGAATCTCTGAAAGGAACGAATTTGAAATCTATGAATTAAAGAGGAAAATGAATGAGTAGAAACAGAAATATTCATAGGTGTGTACTATGCTAATGGCCCTGGAGCCTTTACAAGCCTAGCCCATAGGATTACCCTGGCATTGTGCTACCCAACCTTAGTTCCCAGTGCCTCTGTTGAGTAGAGTCAATGGAGTGATCCCCGGGGTGAATTTTCTATTTCCCATCCACTCATCAAGATTCCTCTTGAAGAAGGTCAGTGAGGTGGTCTGTTTGACATGCATGGGAAGTCTATTCCATAGCATGGGCAGTCTCTGGGTTATGAACCTGTCCCTCCAGCTTGTTCTGTTGATTGTGGTAATGAGGTTGAGGTCTCTGGATCATGTTGTGCAGAGGGATTGGGATTTCTTTAGATGTAGCATTTCTATCAGAGCTGGGTCAGCCATGGCTTTGTAAGTCAAGCAGAGATCGCCTCTAAATAGGCAAGATAAGACAGGGAATAGCTGGAGTTTGTTGAGTCTGTCCATATAGGACAAGTGTTTAAGGTCTAGGATCCTCTTTGTGAAGTACTTTTGTGGCCTCTCCAGTTGATGCATGTGTCTAGTGAGGTACATGCCAAATGGGGCATTGTACTCGATGATGGGCCTAATGAGGGATGAGCAGAGGGAGACAATGACCTCTTTCTTCCTGAATGCAAAACACTTAGTAATGAGATGTGCCACATAGAATGACTTTCTGACCACAGTGGCAATGTGGTGGTCAACCTGTGTTCCCATATCTCTTATAACACCTTCTGTGTTCAGCGGACAACCATCGATGTGGTAATTTATGGGAACTGGGTTTTTCCCAAAGAGGATAATGACAAATTTTTTATCATTGAGGTTAAGGCTATGGTTCTGACACCAGTCGTTGGTCTCAGTAAGGCCTTTCTGTAGGATGTCAGCATCACTTGGGGAGTTAATAATAGCTCCCAACTTGCAATTGACTGTGAACTTTATCATCCCTTCGTTGTTGACCTGGCCTTCAGAGAAGTAGATACCAAACAGGAGAGAGGACCCAGGACCGAACTCTGTGGGACTCCACTCGTGACTGGGTCGGCAGTCTGACTTGGAGTCAGCTAGCTATCTGTGAGCCATTTTGCAACCCACGTAGTGATATGGGGTTGATGCCTAGCTTAGTCAGTTTTTCTATGATTCCTGAGTGGGGAATAGTATCAAAGGCCTCGGCCAGATCAGGGTAGGCTGTATGAACAACCTTGCCTTCATCAACAGCCCTGGTGACTGACTAAAAGAAGTCAACCAGGTTGAGCAGGCATAATCTACCCTTCACAAAAAAAAACTGTGTGGGATCCAGAGTTTGGAGATTCCCTATATCCTTGTTTATTAGGTCGATGATGATGTGTTCCATAGCTTTGCGTATCGGACTAGTCTGGCTAATGGGGTGATAGTTCCCAAGGTCTGTAGTCACTCCTCCTTTGTGGAGACTGATTGTAGCAGTGTGCTATTCTGTAGGGACAAAGCCTGAGGTGAGGCTGTGATTGAACAGGGCACTCAGGTGAAGTACCACTTCACTCTAGTTTATGTAGAACACAGCCAGGGATATTGTCAGGTCCCACAGAAGCTGTATTCTTGGCCTTGGACAGTGCTGTTTTAACCTGTGCAGCAGTAATACTGGGTGCCTGGCAATCTGCTGGTATTGTTATTGGTCCTTTGGGGAGAGAGGAGTAAAGTTGGTACTGAATCTGTCGGCCACTATAGTGGCAACATCTGTTGGCTCGGTATAGGAGGTACCCTTGTGCAGTAGCTCAGAGCAAATCTGGGTATTGCCATGGAGATTCTTTACATAACTATAGAAGGCCTTGTGGTTGTCTTTACTATCTGCTGCAATTCTGTTTTCATAGCTAGCTTTATAGGATTTGATGAGGGATCTCAACTTTTTGTTGAGGCTGATAAGGAAGTTTTTCCAGTCTTGGGACTTCACCTTATTCCACATCAGTTTCCTCCTCCTGTTGTAGAGTTTGTTTATGGCAGGGGACCACCAGATTGACTTCCTTTTTTTGGAGGCAAGCGTTTTGGTTCTATTGGGTATGGCGAGATGCATGCATTTATGTACGTGTTTGTACAGTACATTGGTGTATGATTCAACAGTCATGCAACTATTCTCCATTTGCATGGGTGCCGTGAAGTTAGCCACCTCTGTTTTTAGGAACCCAAAGTTAGCTTTGGAGAAGTTTTTCATGGTGGTTACCTTTTGGGGGTGGGGTGGGAGGGATGTGGCTTTCCAAGGTGATTAGTTTTTGGTCGGATCTAACAAGTAAGGAGTTGACTACTGGTGGAGAAGCAACGGTCACCCATGTTAGTAATGACCAGATCAAGGATGTTGCTACCTCTAGTGGGGTTAAGAATGAGATGTTCCACGGCATTGGAATTAATGAATTCTAGGAAATGTTGGGCAAGTGTATTGGTACACGAGTAGTTTTCCCAGTAATTAGAGGGGTAGTTGAAGTCGCCCAGTAAGAGAGTGTTAGGTTGGACCCTAATATTCTTCAGGGTGCTTAGGAACATGGAGTGCGAGTCTTGGGACATGGTTGAGGACCTATAGCAGGCTGCGACCTGAATCGCTGTCTTGCCCAATGTTAGCTGCACCTGAAGTATCTCTGATGCATTATTTTGGGCTACCAGTCTAGAGGTGTGCGCATCTTTTATGAATATGGAAACAGCCTTGCCTTTGGAGCTTTGGTCTAAGTTCTGGGGCCGAAAGGTGTGGAATGAGTTATAGCCTGGTAGTGCAGGGGTGCTTCTGCTGTCTTGAACCAGGTGTGTGTTACAGCACAAGTGTAGATTTATCCATTTTAAGGAGTGCTTCGAGCGAGTGCATTTTGAGATTTAGACTTCTAGCATTGAGCAGCATGACCCTCAGACTGCAGTTGAGCAGCATGACCCTCAGACTGCAGTTGTTTGTAGCTGTTACGGTGGTAATTTGGTCTTTGGAACACTGCCACTATAGGGTGGCAAGAGCCTTGACCAGTATCTGGAAGCCCAGAGGTGACAGATGCAGGCCATCTCTGGAAAAAAATCGAGGTCTGTCACTCATGTCATCCCAGGCAGACAGATACTGGATCCCCTTAGAATGACACCAGAAACTTAGCCAGTTGTTGAAATCAATCATTTTCTGCCTGTACTGTGGTATCATTCTGGGTGATGGTAGGAGACTGCTCAGGGCTAGGGTTATACCCACATGGGCTTCATAATCCAAGAGCTCCTCCATGTCTCTTTTCATGTAGTCCAGAGAGGTACATCTCAGGTCACTCACATCCACATGTACAGTAATGACAGAGTCATATTTGTACCTGTTGTTGAGGGACCCAAGTGCATGTGTTGTGTGTTTTATGTTTAAATTCATTAGAAACATTATTAGTGAATTATTTTGTTCATTAATGCTATTAACCAAGATAATTGCAATATGCAATGAATTATATGATAAAAGGGCATTTATAAATGAAATAAACACATATTATATATAAATGCTACATTCTAATTAGGCATTCCAGGAGAGTGGCCTATGCTAATTATGTATATGCTTTCCCTCAGAAATGCCTGCTGTAAGAGATTTATGCAGATGTGCAATTCAGAGAATTGCTCAGCTATGTGAGTTAGCAAGAGCTGTCCATAAAGCTGCATTCCCCCACTGAAGTCATAGGGGAGACCACTTTTAAGGTGAATTGATGAGTGTGTCCATTAGTGCAATTGGGTAGGGAAGTCTGATCTATAGTGAGTGTCTGTGTGTTTATGGGGACTGTCTGTGAGTGTATGCATGTGTAAGTGTAAGTACAAATGTGTGCTGGGGTGACTACCATACCTCTAAACTCACCTAATCTAAGGAGTAAAACATGGAATACTGAGAGGTGGGGTATGGGGAACACTTGATACCTAGAACTTTGAAATATTATTGTAATAAATGTAAAAAGTTGATAGAACGACAGGTTTTACCTCAAGGAATCTTTTCCAAAAATAAGAAGAGTGGTAGTGGGGGGGAACTAGACATAGACACTCTTCAGACATTACCTAAGTCACTTGCATAGTTAATAGAATAACAGGATTTGCAGCGCAAAGCATGTTTTGAACAATAAGACATATTAAACTTTAAGGTCTTGCATTACTGATTGAAATAAGTGGGAAAATCGGAGACATTTGCAGATCCATAGATTGTTACTAGGCTAACACCCAGCAGGCCTTTCTAAGCTTATCCAAGTTCTGCAAAATCAGTGACAGTTGAAAGGTATAGGGTGTGTGTGTGTGTGTGTGTGTGTGTGTGTGTGTGTGTGTGTGTGTGTGTGTGTGTGTGTGTGTGTTTAAATTTCTATATGTATGATGGAAGAGCGAATGGGATCATCTGTGCCAACATGATTCAAGAGCCATCAGTGTCGATTGCTGCAGGAAAATACTGCTTAGCATTAACAGTTACACCATGTGATTCAGAGACATGCAAATCAATTGAAAGTGAGGTATTTCATCACTGTGGCTAAACATGTCTCTAAATCACATTTTTTGGGGATCTTGGAAAATGCCCCTTTTTGGGTGCAGCAGTTTGTGCTCACAGTGGGGCGCTTTCTGAATCCTAGCCAATGTTTTGAAAGTGAAATGAAATAATTTCTGCATAACAGTAAAACAACCTGTTTATGGGGTATGTAAAATGAAATGAAATAAAATAGGGTGTTTAGGTGCTCTAGATGTAGAGACAATACACAGTAAAAGTTAGTGAAAACAATGTTAAAGTAATGTATGCATAAAAAGTGCCTATTGAATTATTTGGTTATAACAGAAAGCTCTGAAAAAATGAAAAAAAGGAATGTCTTGTGTTTGAAAACACACAGTTACAAAATGGAAGCGTATGTTGGACTGAATGTGTTTGATGCTACTGCCAAAGACAAAACAACTTAAATTGAGTGAGTAGATATTTACTGTGATCTAGTGTTAATGATTTTCTGGATGAACGGTTTTAATGTGGCATAATATTATGATGAGTACTAAGATGTCTGTAGAGATGGTTGTGAAGTAAACTTGGATAACCAGCTAAACCATTTAAATATGGGATACTGGCACTGGCCTTTGACTGAAAAGGCTGTTTGCAAAAAAAAAGCTAGTACAGTTGCTTGAAGTTCTGCTGATCTAACCTTGCCAGTTTTTTTTCTTTGCAAGGTTGTGTCAATGAGTGTGGAATTGGGGAAGTGCCCTTTCTTCACAGTAGTGTGATCTTGGAACATATATAATTTGCAGTGGATTTGTAATATGTGTTGGCATTTTTGATACGTTGTAGTTCCAGCATGTAGGCTCAGTCATTTTTGGGTCACTCTTATGGTAGTTAAACTAACTGCCATAGATCCATACATATATATATATATATATATATATATATATATATATATATACACATGTGTGTCTCTATCTATATATATATATATATATATATATATATATATATATATCTGTGTGTATACATGAACATATATCTGACTCCTCACTGCTCCTGCTGGACCAGGAAGCCTGTCTGATATCTCCAGTCCCAATGCCATGTACTAATCCCCCTGATGGGGCTGCCTTGGTGGGGTGGGATTTCTGTAGCATGCTCTGAACTGATAACTAATCTTATTGGCATGATTTGGATCTGTATAAGCATGGCTAAGGGGTCTGGTATCTGTTTCAAACTAATGTGGTCTTCAACAAATATGGATATGATATTGCAGTTTCCAACAGGTTTAAATGAGTGCTTAGCACAAAACCCAGGTATCAAGTGAGTGTTCTCTGGGTACTTAAACCAGGTTTCTGTAACAGTGGATGTGCTCCAAATGTGGACAGGCTACAAAGTCAAGCAGTTTGTTGTTGTTGAGACTTTTAGCATTAAGTTGAGGCACCTTGATATGGTCAGTGGTTAATTGTTTTGGATGTTAGAATGGGAGGTTTTTCATGTGGACCTTGTCTAAAAAACACACAATGGGAGCTGCAAAAGCTTTTGCTAGTATGCAGAACCCTTGGAGTGAAAAGTGCACTGCAGACCATCCCTGATAAGGTAGAAAGAGTTCTCACGCATCTCATCCCATGCTGACTCATACTGGACCCCCCTAGAATGACACCAGGTGATTAGATAATTGTTATGTGAAAGCCAATCATATTTTTCTTTACACCTCTACATCATTTTTGGTGAAGGAAATATTACATTCAGTACTAGGGTCTTTCCTTGCAGTTAATGGCATGCATGGGGAGCTCTGTCATCTCTCTTCCTATCTGTCAGGGTTCTGTGTGCCTGGTCATTTATCCAAACATGGGCTACCACCATGTTATACTCATATTTGTTTTTCTGAAGACTCTTGTAGCATTGGCAGTCTTGGCTCCTGGGAAACAGCTTACTGTCACCCTTTTTTTGTCCAGCCTTGTGAGTGTAAAATACATATTCCTAACTATGGAATTACCAAACAGTAGCTCATTTCTATTTGCGTTTGAAGATTGCTTAGGTGTAATTGTTCCTGGATATGCTATTTTCTGGTGACTTACAGCTGTGTTGCCACTAATTGGTGTTGCAGTGCTTGGTTTATGCTGTGCGTTTAACCTTCAAAAAGAATGGGGCTTGGGTAAAGATTTTTTACTGCCTCAGCATGTAGGTTCATAGCTAAGTAGTAGGCTGGCTACCCTTCTGGGCCATTTTAAGCCTAGTCAATTTCCTCCAAAGGTGAAAATCAATCCCTGTACCTTGTGTCTGTCAGGTAAACACCTTAATCATTATGCCAACCCCCACCCTTAAAGTCTCATCTGAAGGATGGCACACTCAGTAGAGCAGCACTCCCTTATGCTGTATTACAGTGTCAACACTGGAAAACTACCTGGTGAGGGAATAGAGCCCACAGTCTTCTGCACTAAGTTCAGGTATATTACCTGTTGATCCTACTGATAGCTTAGTATGTGTATATTGTGGTATAGGCGAGCAATTCTCACATGATGGGTTTGATTGTGGGAGTGTGGCCTTAAATTTGACTATGTACTTATCTCTCACAACTGGACAGTGATGAGTCATTATCCTTCACCTCCTCTACTATAGCCTGGTTCAGAAGCTACCTATCTGACAGGCAACAATCAATCCAGTGGACAGGAACTCTGTCTACACAACTTCCAACCACCATAGGAGTCCCACAGGGCTCTATACTGGGCCTGCTATTGTTCCCTATTTTCACAAATAACCTCAATAGCTCTACACAACATGATACACTCATACAATATGCGGACGATTCAACCCTGATCTGCTCCGCCTCATCTCCCGCCACCCTACATACACTCACTCAAAGAGATCTTCAACTCTGTAGGAAAATGGATATCAGGTATCCAAATAATTCCAAATCCTAAAAAGACAAAACTGCTACTATTTACCCCTAACAGATAAAAAACAAAACAAAAAAAACATAACTCTAAGACAGCACCACCATAACATCTAAGGACGGCACCACCATCATCTCCCCTTCTAACCACACCAAACTTCTGGACATTGAAATTAACAATAATCTCCACTTTGATGTTCACATCTCATATACCATAAAACTAGTACACTAAAAGCTAGGCTCCCTATATATACTGTATTTGTATAACTTGATGCCAGAGCTTTTCTCCCCGGGCCTCTGCTGAAAATGGACCTGGTCCAGTCAGAATTTCCTGGTTAACAAATGTAAAATAAAATAAAAATAAATAAATAATTGTCTGTGAACATTAGGCAGTTCTTACACTCTCTGAATATACCAAGTGCTATGAGGCTGTCATCAGACAGTAGACTAGTTTGCTGACCTTCCATTTTGACCGAGAGTGCAAGGTGTGTCCAGGAAGAATAAGAGAATGTAATAATGTTTCAGTTCCTAGGTTAAAGTGTCTATTCAAATAGTAGCTAAGGATTAATTAATACTTTGAGCACTATGTTAACCACATACTGTCAATATTCTAGTTTAGCCTAGCTGCAAGGCTAGTTTGGTGAGTAAAATCAAACTAGATAGTTGTTCTTTGGCTCCTAGTTGAGGTACTAATTTGGGGTAAACTAATAAATGTAGAAAGAAGAATTTGATTCAAGCAGCAAAACCAGGTAGACCATAAATAATTCGATCTAAACTAGCTATAAGATTGCATTTTGATGTGCAGTGATGTACTGCTGCATAACTCAGCAATGTATACAGCTGTAATTGTTATAACTGAATTTTGGAGTTAACTAGGATTCCTTAAAGAGAATGTTTAAAAGTGAAAGTGCTTGTGTCTGTTGAATAAAGCATTGCACAGCACAGAGCTCTGCCATCCACTGTTAAGCTGAGGGGAAACGTGAAAGGGCCAATAAGAAAGCAGTTAGAATGACAACCAATAATATCCACTTGTCAGAAGTTAACACTCCAAGTTGTAAACCAAGCTGTAAAATGGGAAAAAAGTGGCAGTCACAGGGAAACACTTTTATTAGTAACATGGAGATGATGTTTAAAGAAATAACAAATGAGAACACTCAGTGTAACAAAATGGAGGATCTGATAAACACACAAACTGCCAGGTGACTACAGTATTCACAGCATAAGCAAGTTTAATTTCATTAATTTAATTAATATAAAAGTAGTAAAAAGTGTAAAATCACAGACATAACAGTTAAATTAACTAGACGTGTTTCCAAATAAATACCCATATCTGTAAATGAAGCTGTGCATGCCTGTAGTGCTTTATTGATTATTTTCTTGCCTTTTTGTCTTACTTTGATAACCACCATCTATAAAGTCTTGTTAAGTCACTTAAATAAGCAAACCGTGAGCTGTGTATGAAAATGTGCCCACAAGCATTTTGAATGACAGCTGTTAAACAAAAGTGAATGATAGGAATGTGTGTTTACCTGTTTGTGCAAGCCAATGATCATCTGCAGATCCTAGTGTGTAACAGCATCTGCAGTGAAAACATAGATCTTAGTATCTGCCAGACAGTTTTTGGATAATTCATGGCGGCCACTTCTGTATTATAGACAGTGCTGACACAGTTCTATACTAGAACAAAAGTAGGAACATCAGTCAGACCCGTTTGGGCACTAGTCATATAGTATAATTACCATTTGTGGGGATGTGCAGAAAAATAAACCGTTTTAAAGCTGCAAATAATATTGTTTATAGACTGGCACTTTATGTATGCTCTAAAAGTGGTCAGACTCAGTATTTCCATTTAAATGAATTGCTCAGTGGGCGTTTCTCTATTTACTGTAAACTTGTAAAAGCCTTAGTGATATTCGCCACTTCAGACCGTGGTAACAATTTGTAATAAATTGCACAGTCTCAGTGATCTGGTTGACTTCATTTGCTGTAGTCATTTTCTTTCATTTGTTTCACATCCTGTAGGATGTCTTGTCCCAAAAGGGATGTGTCAGTGGCCTGTATGGACTATAAGGTCCACAGTCTTGGCTTCTGTATTATGTCCTCCCTGCCACACAGATCACCATCATCTTTATCACCACCACCCCCCCTTTTCCCATTTTCTACATGTGTTTGGGGTGTCGTGTCACCTAGTGTCATCTCTCACTGTTCATAGTAACTCTCCCACCTTCTTTGATGGTCATGCCTGACTGTTTTAAAGGTCTTCTCTGATTCAGTCCGTCTACTTCTTTGCTAAACACCCTCATTTCCTTTTGCCTTCTTCCTTTCTGTCCCAAATCTTCTTCACCAGATTGACTTCTGCTTTTCTGCACGTGCCTGAAATATCCTGCTGCACGTGCCTGAAACATCCTGCTACACATATACTATCAACCATATTCCTTTTTTCACTATCAAAGTATTTACTAACCATTCCATTCATAGTGGAAGTGCGCCAGTGACACAGCAAAAAAAGTCTCCCAGACAGCTGCTATCAAAAACGCAATGATGCAAGTGCCTTTCAAAACACAAGGAAAGGTTTGATAACACATGTTACAGGAGGGATGAAGCACTTTACTGATGTAACCATACCCTTGCACCTTCGTGAACGTACACTGGATAGTGCCAGGTATTGCACATTTATAGTAGTTATTTGAATATAGGATTTCAGTGTTTATTTAGTTGGAACTTTATGTATCCACCATGTCTGAGTGTAGAGTTCATTCTGAAGAAGATTATAAAGTTGCTATAACTAGGGTGATGCTGGAATTCTGGTTTATTTAAGGGATTTGCTCAGAATTGCAAAGTTTGTAAATATAGACTGAAGCAAGCAAACCTAAATCTGTATGATAAAGGTCATTAACAGCCTCAGTCCTCTGTAGCGTATTGTCAGACAGATATTCCTTTCAAAATGAAAATCTACTTGACTTCATTAACTCACAGCACTCGAAACATTTTGTCCCAGTTCCTAAGCCTTTGTTTCTGAAGCAGGCACATGTTCCAGAGAGTCACAAAAGTAATACAACAGCTTGCAGCTGAATGCTGGTAGCGTACTTCCTCACCAGTGATTGCAAGTTCATATCATTCTTTACATTCCTATTTATTCTGTTATTACTGTCTAGTAGGTGTCTGCATCACACAGTGTAATACAGCTAAACATCCCAGAAAAGGACCGGCGTTCCCACTGAACAAAAAACATTCTGTCCGTTCTCATTTTTAGTGTGGTTGCAAGCTGTATTGGAATACCCCACTTGTAATGTAAACATTGTGTGTGTGAGTTTAGCAGTCCTCTCAAGTTCTTCCTCTTTTAGTCTTTCCTCCTCTCATTTTCTTTATACTGTATTTTGTTTTGTAGGTAATTGTGGACTTTTCTTCACCCAACATCGGTAAAAAGATGCGCATGTCTCATCTGAGGTCTGCCATCATAGGAGAAAGTTTGAGCCGCTTGTTTGAATACATGGGTCATCATGTTCTGAGGTCAGTAAGCAACTTTATATTGAAAAGAAAATTAGATCAGCTAGCTAGAACATTGAAAATCTAGAATGGTGGTTCAAATGGAAACAAGTTTATCAAAATTATTTCAACATCTGAGGCATTTTTTGTTTATTCATTAGAACTTGTTAGAAGATATATTTATGACATTGCACATAATTTAAAAACACTGAAGTTTTTATATTACACAGTTGCGCACATACAACTGCCAGTGTAAGTAATAATTGATCACAGTGGATTGTGAAGGAGTTCACAGAGGCATTGAGAAGTCATGGGACAGGTAGGGGATGGAGGATACACAGAATGTTAAATGCAGTTAAAAGGCAGACTTAAGAAGCTTATTGTCTCCTTCTGTGAAGCAGATGTAATATAATGTAAACATATGACTGTAAGGTCATCCGGCCACTGTTCTTGACATCGGATGGCTGAATATCAGCTTGTTTGTTTTATTTTATTTAACTATGTTAAATTGAATTACCATACTTTGAGTTACAGATAATTATTTTGCTAAATCATGAAAGTCAACTTGAAAGTGAAACAGAAACAATAACAACAAAAGTATTTTTGCTGGGGGCAATTGTGGGAGGCTTGGATCCCACACCCTCTTTTATATTTTTATAAATATATATATGTATATATGTATTTGTGTATATATATATATATATATATATATATATATATATATATATATATATATATATATATATATACCAAAACCAATTTAGAAAAGCAATTCACTGGGTCCACAAAATTAAACTCTTAACATACCATCAGGTATTAATGAAAACATTCCTTTGGCTCCAGTGTTAAGAGCGCTCTTAATGCTTATAGCATTTTTCTCAAAGCTTCAGCATTGTATACTTTTAACATATATGTTTTAAGATGTTAGTTTATGGAGTGGTGTGGATCAGTTTAACTATAGAATTTTTAATTTGTAAATTGTCTAACTAGAATGTAAATTACACCTATTATATAAGAGGTACTTATTGGAAGAATAACTTAGTTCTGAAGAAGTCTCTATTTTGGTGAGGGAGACAAAAGTGCTTAACTTTCTTTGTGTTTGGAATAAAGTGTGTTCATAACAACTTTGGTCATGTTATTCCTGTGGAGGTATGGAGCTTATTGTGTTGACACAGTGAATTGCTTTTCTAAGCTGGTTTTGGTAAAATATGCTGGCAATTTCATCTGTGTGGTTTTGTTTTATATATAATATACCAACAATGAAATTATGCAGCCAGAGGGAAAAGTGAAAAATACCATGACGGTGCATAGCAGTCCCACACAGTGAATCTTTGTAAGTTTGCAGTGATATCTGATCAAAGAAATATGTAAAAAATTTGTTTTAAGAACACTTGTCTGAGTGTAGGATAAACATTGTGTTAGTCAAAGTCTATTTATGTATTAGTGCAGAAATCACATCTTCATGTGTGTCATTCCTCGGCAAAACATTTTAAATCACAGATTTCATAAAGTGATTTCATGTTTGTCTGGAATTGCACAGTAATAAGTACGTACACAGAAGCTAAAAGAAACAAACCTGAGACTACAATTTAGAGTTTAACTTTCCTTAATATGAATCCTTTATGTTACACTGCTGGAAACTGTGTTTAAATACAAAAAAGTGCAGAATATTTCACTTTTGTATGTGTAGACTGAAGGCTACCAGTAATCTCTTAGTAATAGTGAGCAAATAGAACATTATTTAGTAATAATAATAATAATAATTAATAATAATAATAATAATAATAATAATAATAATAATAATAATAATAGTTGATCTGGCTATGATTGTAAACCCAGAGTTTGATCATGCTGGGCAGTTAGAGAGCTCTGGTTAAGGCATGCACATTGATAGAGATTATCTGGAGAGGGCGGTGGAATTCTGGGACCCAGAAGTGATGCTCCCACTGTGATGAATGCTGACAATATCCCACCTGGAACGCTGTGTGCTTCTGCAGGCCATTCAGATGAGGGGACTTCAGCCCAGTCAGCTGTGCACAGGAAATGGTAACAAGAAAGATGAGCATAAGAAGTTAGGAGTATAGGACAAGACCAGTGGGTGCTGAGGATTTATCCCTTGAGAAAAGGAGGCATGGGAACATTTAGAAATAATGCTGCATTGTCAGGGGTCAGGTTACAGAACTGAATTTGAAAACATAGTATAGAATATCAGATGAGTACACAGTTAACACACTGCTCTTCTGGACTGCATCTGTTATGCGAGTTTGCTAAAATGGGGTCTCCAAACCCTTGGCTTTAGTAAAAGTTGAATGTTTCAGTACATACAAGTTTCTGGTTTGAGTTAAGCTTCAGAGATTTGTTTTGTAATCTGCAGTTTGTATTCTGTGAAGGTCCTGAGGTCACAGTGCTAACACTTTGCAATCAAATTAATTAGTAATGTCAACTGCATTAGTGTGGTCACCCACAAGTCCAGGTTATGCCTTATGAGCAAAACATTGGATGACTAAAAGGATGAATACAAATATTCACTAGTAAAAACTTTATAATTGACTGTTTAAATGTTAAGAGAAGGATATTGGCTCAGCAGATCCAGTGTTCTGCCTTCAGGATATTGACTCAGCAGATCCATTGTTGTGCCTTCAGGATATTAACTCAGTAGATTCAGTGTTGTGCCTTCAGGATATTGACTCAGGTGATGATACATGTTGAGCACCATAATCAGCCATTAGCTCCATGGCTAGTTCCTTTTCCGGCTGCTGTCAGGGAGTTGTACCATTTTTCTTAACTTTCCATATCTAAAACTGGTAGCATTTATACTGAGGAAGATTTCACCATAATACTTGAAATTTACAAACCATTTTGGGTACTTGAATCTTCAAAAAGCTAGAAAACCATCACTCCTTTTTTATACTTTCTGTGATAAACCAAGATGCTGCCATTCCAGCTAGCTGGAATTTTGTAAATAATTATATGTCACTTGTGAATTGTAATATGATTTGTATGCTTGTCCTACAAATGTAAGAAAACCGCATGTTATGTGCTGAGGTTTAGGAATGTAACCACAGTGTACTCTACTGGAAAAGAACAGAGTTAACTTGCAAAACTAAGAAAATAAGTTGACAAGTAAAGACTTTTATGATTGTGTTTACCACAGCTAGAAGACAGAATGTCTGCAGCTAGAAATTCTTTCTATTGCCTGGAAACAGAAATAATTACAGGTTTCAAAGGCAAAAGTGTGTAACAGATTTATGACTTCCAGTTTCAGGCAAGCTTCTAAGAGATAAGTGTCAGCTTCTAAGAAATAAGTTTTCTTGACACTGATGTGCTAACATTTAGGTTTCTGTTGGCCTGGAAACTAAAGGCAGATGTGACAAGAATGCTGTAATCTGAGATAACCCAGCAGAAATGTTTGATAGTAACTTAAGAACTATCTCAGAGAGTGAATCTGGGCATTTTTTATTTGTCTCTGGACATAGAAACATCCATTCAGCACTTGTATTTGCCTTGCTAATAGTATGTACTAGATTACAGTGATTTTTCTTAGAGATAATAGGAATATAGTGATATTAGTCTAGATGTCTTCTGTATTTATGTGAGACTGTTCTGCAATGTTTTAAAATATTTCCTTTGATTCTGAATGCTGTTGTCACTGTATTGAGTTATTGAGTATTGTCTTGTGCTTTTATTAATTATTAAATATATTTGAACCTTTTAACTGTAGCTGGTTTGTTTTAGAAATATTTACGCTCTTAGGTACTTGCATATGTATTTGGTGACACTGTACAGGCCACTCCTAAATAGCCTTAAATGTTTGGTCACACTTACCATTTGGATAACAGTAGCATTACACAGTAGAATTGGTCACCCCTTTGGGGAGGGCCTTAAAGTAGCTGATAAGTATGGGTGGTTGGTGGTAGTGCTTGCTACTGTATACTCTGGGCAGAAGGGGCACATGTAATGAACCTCTGCCAGCCTTCCCCAAGAGTGTCTTGTGTGTTTGTTTGTATATATCAAATCTTAAAGTCCATGTGTGTGTGTGTGTGTCAGCTACTTAGGCAGGGACACAAAGCACTGGTTGGATAGAGAGGGTGCTGGAGTTTTTGGCTTGACCACTCTGCTGAGATCTTAACCCTATAGCTTTTCAGTGGGGAGTCTTATTAGAGATCTGGAGAAAGAAAGAGAGAGAAACCAGCCTCAGACTCACTGTGATCGCTGTGTGCTCTTAAGGGAAATTGTACTTTACTGTATGTGTACTAGTCATCCTCCCAATATGCATATCCTTCACTGGTGCCAGTGGTGAGGATTGAGGTTCCTTGATTACTGGGCCAGTATAGGGGCATCACACTTTCCATCTCCCAGCCAGGTATATACTTTGTTTTAAATTCAGAGTTGTTTATGTAAAGAGAGGAAGCAACTCTGAGGCCTTCTTGCAATGTGTGAATGTTGGAAAAGCCTCCTCTGATATCCATAGTTCAGCATATTTCTGAATTTTCTCTCATTTCTGTGTTCAAGGGTATGTGTACCTTCTGCTATGGACATCCTGGTATCATGAATCTCAGCCACTGCACCTCTGAGTTCTTTTATTTTCTGTTATACAGTTTGGCTTTTGATCATAATATTTTTCATGCAAAGATGAACACACTCTGTGCCTAAAATGGAAACACTCAGAATGCTCCTGTAGTTGATAAATTATGATGCAGGACCACATCATCATTGTCTCCACTGCCTGAGAGTGAAGCATAGGGTGAACCCTTCTGAAAGTTACTTTGTGCTGTTGCAACTCCCCATCTCTTCTCCCACTGCTTCCATGGATTCTTAGGGCTTGTCTCTTGTCAAGAAAACTTTGTAGTTCATGGAGCACACTGTTTACTCTCCAATATTCAGAAAAAGAAAAAACAGTTAAGTGCAAGAATGGCATGCAACCCAGCCTTAACAAATGTTACATAGGCTAGCCTTTACGAAAGTTTTTAAGGTCAGATTGCACACTAGACAATAAAATCTCCCTGTACTCACTAGCAAATCACAGCAGCAGAACAAAACATTTGTGTCTGCCTGTTGTCTCTACCCTTAAAATGGCCCTAACTTCCTGAAAAAAAAAATTAAAGTGAATTGCTAGATTAACAGGATGTGTGTTCACCTACATAATCTGAAGATTGCAAATGCGGAAACTCAGATGTATGTCATTATATAATGACTTCAAGCCTCAGTGGTTCATCTAAAAAATAAATTTCATGAGGAACAGACCAAAAATATTTAGCAACAATCTGGATGTCCTGTGAAAATTTAAACCCTTGAGACATATGGAAGTAAATGTAAATGTAACAGTTTGTGGTACACTACCTTTTTGACAGTGCTCGCTAAGTAAGTGTTTTATGGCTTTGAAAGCCAGGAAATCACTTAATGATTTGTTCCCCTTTAACTAATAATACATGGAGCAGATGAAGCTAAATGCACTACAAAGAATTATGATCATTTCACCGACTCCAACCCCTTATTATGCATTCTCGACATGGATGCCAAAATTCAAGTCAATAATTTCTTGCCATCCATGTCTTGAACACATAATCACATTATTATTTAGGTGTAGTGCTTATTTGACTTGCAGTCCTTTTCCAGACTACTGCTGATCTCTGTCTGTATTTAATTTTGGATTGAAGTTATTGTTTTAAGGTTTGTTTACTTCTGTTTTTTTTTTTCATCTTTTTCTTGCATTGCATTTTGTTTTACTTTGTTTTTTGTTCTTTTGGAATTTTAAGAGGTCTTGGTTAGGGTCAGTTAGAAAATTTCAACAAGAATTCTTTAGAGACGGTGAATAAAATCCAGCCAATTTGTGGAAATATAACATTCCTAATTTAAATGGAAATGTTTCGAGGCATCTTTATTTAGCTGCAGTGCTTGTTTGATTTGCTGTTCTCAGCCTGAGTACTACTGAACTCTGTTTGCATTTTATTTTCCCCACCCACTCCCCTACTGTTGTTGTACTTTTAAATTTGGTGGCTTTGGATTTGCCAGCCCCTACAATCAATCAGATTTTGGACACTCCTCCCACTCATCTCATCAGCTTATTCTATTGAGCACTGAGAGATCAGCTTGGATGGCCCCTCCCCTTTAGTCTCTTAACTTGAATTATCTTGTGTTTCCTCCCTTCCCACTTACTAAGGAAAAATTGCACTTTATTCAGCTGCTTTTACTGTATCTGTGCTTCTTCTTACTTTTATTTTTTTTTTATGATTGTTATTAAAGATTTCAGTTGCATTTAGTCTGCTGCATTTATTATTGCTTGTTAGTAGCCTGATTAAATTGTAACTGTTATGCTAAGCCTCTTAGTTCTGGGCTTCAAACTAGTTATCTTACACAAGGAAGGTTTGTGGGCTACGCTCTTGTGGCAGGAGAGGTAGCTTGCACCTTCTAAGTTGGGAGTTGCTGGTTGAGGGTTTATTGTGTCTGTCACTGTAAAAGTGTTTTAGTTCTGGTGTAAGTGCTTGGGCTCACAGCCAGATATTTTACATTAAGCAGGTTTGTGGTCTACACTGTTGGAGGAGAGGGTAGCCTCCACCCTTCTGAGCTGGGAATTGCTGATGAAGGCTTATTGTATCTGTTATTCTAAGTGTCTTTGTTTTGATTTAAGCACTTGGACTCCAAACCCATTGTTTTACATTAGGAATGTTTATGATCTATACTCTTGTGGCAGGAGAAGATAGCCTATACCCTTCTAAACTAGGAATTACTGGTGAAGGCTTATTGTGCCTGTTATTCTATGTCTTAGTGTATCAACAGTGCTAGATTGATGTTTATTTATTTATACATATGGGTTAGTGTGAAGAACAAACATGCAACTGTAGTTTGTTTTGTCTTGCAATTTTTTTATTACTATTTCTTAATCAAGTTTCACATATATTTCAATGTTTAGTTTTAAAACATACTGTTGCAATACAACCTGAATCCTGTAAAGGCAATAGAGCTTGAGAAAGAGTGTTGCACTACAATTTGAATCCTTTAGCGGAAATTAATTGTGGTCATGTGGGGGTGCTTGGCTTTTAAAAGGAAGTGATGCCAATGTTTTACATAATCTGATGAAGTCAAGTGTATCTACTGACAAAAGCACTTATTAAAAGAGAATTTTTTCTTCATATTTGTGGTGTTTTTTCTTATTTTCATTACATTAAGAAAGTGTGTGGTCTGAACACTTGTGGCCTTATTGTCTAGACAGATTTTTTTAACTACTAGAGCATCTAATTTACTCATAGCTGCGTATTGCTCATCAATTTCCTGTCTTATTGACATATTGAATATTTAAATTTCCCTCACTCCTCCATACTAAATCAGTAGCCATGGATATGTACTTCCCAACTCTCTCTGTGGCCAATCTGGTTGAGATGGGTACTCTGAGTTATTGTAGCAATTGCCTCATGTACACTGACAACCCACTTATTCTTAATAGCACAGATACAGTATGCGAGAGGTGTAAATATACTTTAACACTGGAGGCAAAATTCTCTCATATGACCAAAAGCTAATCCTGTTATAGGTTGTCAGTGTGACACTTGCATCACATCTACTGCACAGGTAAAGACCCTACACATAAAGCTACTTATGCTGAGACACTCCTAAAACACTAACACCTCCTGCACAGTACATTCTAAGAAAGGTCCTTCAACCACCCCATTAAAATTCCACCAGCAACTACACATAGTAACACTGTATCCAGTGCCTCCACTGCTAAGCCTTTAAGGCAAATCAGCACATAGCTAAATTTCCTGGTAATTGTCGATTCTATAGTGAATAAAAAGATGTATAGGACAAAACAAAGCACTCAAATCGTTCAGGAACTTTATTATTAGGTAAGCACTTTCACACCCTTTCAAAGGTGCTTCATCAGACCATTTAAAAACTCTAATTGAGCAAATATATAGCAAGAGAAATTATTGAACATTGCCTTGACCAATCACAAGCAAGCCTCATGAACAAATAAGCAAATATCAATACACTATAAATATTACCAAACTACAGCTAAAAATAAAAATAATTACTAATCCAAACCCAATGTGGAAAAACATATACATACACACAAATATACTTAAATATATATAAACTAACTATCTGATTGGTCTTACAGATAAGTAAGGTTGGATAGGTACATTTGCAGCAAGTCCGGTGGACTTATCAGAATTTACCTTAATAATCCACGTGGTCTCACACTGCTCAAGAAGATTATTAAAGTCACCTAAACATGGACTGGTATTAATAGTGCTAATGACCAAAAAAACTAAAGAATGATCAACATCACTATCAATAACATGTTTTGCCAAAGCACTTCTCTCAGCATCTCTATTCTTAATGGCATTCAAATGTTCCCTTATATGTTCACGTAATGTACAAATGGTTTTTCCAACATAGAATGATGGACAAGTGTTACACAGAGGAAGATAAACTACACAAGGGGTATTACAAGTAGCAGAAACAGAAAAATCAAACCATTCCTTAGTAACCGGATGGCAGAAATTAAAAATCCTTAACGCCACATGACAACAACTGCATCTACCACAAGGTAATGTCCCAGTATGTTCATTGACAGCTTCTCTGTTGTTATTATAACATAATAATCGCTTCAAATTCTTTTATTCTTAAATTGAAACTTAGGTCTAGGGCCAGTGACCCTTTTGATCTTGTCATCAAGTGAGAGAAAATACCAATTTTGTTCAACAATATGCTTAATCACACCTACATCAGTAGAAAAATGTAGACTTACTGGGATGATGTGTGGATCCAGCTCATGTCCCAAGGAACCAATGTTACTTACAGATGGAGAAAAATATGATCTGCATACCTCTCACCTGTCCCTGATTTTCAGGGACGTCCCTGATTTTGACTCAAATTTTAGCTCTGTCCCTCTTAATCCCTCCTAAAACTAGTGACTTTTGGAGGAAAGGTAGTGAATTACATTTAACGAATAATGACAATAGTTAAGAGTTATAGACTTCTTTTACTTCAGAAAATGTGTATTAATTTATATGCTCTGATTCTGTCAATGTTTCAAGTTAATAGCACTAATATGTTAAAAGTGTCCCTGATTGTCCCTGATTTTGTTGAAATTTGTCCCAGATTGGTTGAGAGGTCTGTCTAGCTGTAGTATACCTGAGAACTATAACCTGCTCTACAACCTTGCTGATCTGCTTAGAACCATAATCACTTTTAAAGAGGTCCTTCTGAAACTTCTCTATATCATGGCTGAAACTATCATCACTAGCATTTAATCGGGAAATGCGCATTGACAGTCCCTTAATGAGGTTTCTGTATATGTGAGGTGGATGTATGCTACGTCTATGAAGAAGATTATTTTTCTTGCATGGTTTAACAGGCAAACCTGTACTAAAGTTACCATCACTATCTTTATATACCATGACATCTAAAAAGTCCATGCTGCTGGAACTGCACTTATAAGTAAATGTTAAAAAGCTAATGCTATTCTGAAGGAAATTTATGAAATTACTGAGAGTATCCTCAGGCCTCATCCAAAAAAAAAAACACATTGTCCACAAATCTGCGATAAAAGCAAACATTCCTATTGAGGTCAGTATGACAAAGTGCTACATTTTCTTCCCAGTCAGATAATACTGCATTGGTGTAGCTATTGGCTCATGTTGTGCCCATGGCTACGTCTCTCTTCTGCAAGTAATAGCAAGAGTTGAACAAGAATGCATTATTCTCCAAAATCATCTCCATAAACATACAAATCAAATCTATCTAATTAACATCAAATGAACTGTGAGTGCCCAAGTAAGATTTAATGACAGAAATACCCATGTCATGGGGTATAACTGTAAAGAGCAAATTAATGTCCATAGATGTCAGAAGACACTCCTGCCGCTGCTTCACACTTAAACCACTAACACATTCATATAAATCATGAAGAAACTGTTTTGTATCTTGCAGGACAAACTGAGAGGCATTAAGCCCAGATTTTAAATTTCTTTCCACATATATAGAAAGAGGTTGAGTAACCCAGCCCCAACCAGAGACTCTTCAGGGGTTTCAAAGGGTCTTTGTGCAATTTAGATAGACCATTTAAAACAGGCACTATAGGGTGCGAGACCAAAAAATAATTAAATAAATCTTGGTGGATAAGGTTACTCTGCAGGCAATCCTTCAACACATTATGGACAGTATTGCAAATCCTTTGAATATCTAAAACGATTGCACTATAAACATCAGTATCATTTAAAAGTTCATTCATACCATCAACATAAAAAGTTTTGTCTAAAATAACAACCGCATTTCCTTTGTCAGCAGGACATATTGAAATATCCATATTACACTGAAAACCCCTTAACACTAAATGCTCTTTCTTACTTAAGTTTTTAAAATGTCTGCAAGAAAACTATTCATTAGTGTAACCGTTTGAGCAAAAAGCATCAATGATTAGTTGTTCACAAATGTCTCTACAGCTGGTGACTATGCACTCGGCTTCTTAAACATAGCATTCACATTATTAATAACATGAACATCATCACTAACAAACTTTTCAACATTAAATTATGGACAAACATACTCAAGTCCAGAGCAGTTGTAGCAAAGTCCGTTTGTGATGAAAGAATAAATGAGAGACCGTTCTCTAACACACTGACTTCACTTTCAGTCAAAATATGGGAAGATAAGTTAAAAATTACTGTTTCATTCTGTTTCATTTGAGGTTCCCACTTCTTCTTGATATCTTTTGTATACATTCTGGTCCTCAAATGATAAGCGTCTCTTCCGTGTTTGATTCTGAGACTTGCTTCGATGGTTGTGCTCCATTTTCCGAATGGGAAGGGGAGGGGACTGTAAAACCTGATCAGTGCTAACATTCATCTTATCTTTCCATCTCACTATTGGTGGATTTGAACTGGAAGATGGCACCAACCCATTGCATTCAACGTTGTTGGTGGAAGTAGAATTAGTAGTTAATTTGATTCCTCATTTAATGCCAAAATGGAACGAGGCTTCTGAGAAGCATTTTTAATGATATTCTTATTGTTCGTATCAGTCACAGATTGATTGGTGGGCCGAGCATTGGATTGCGGCCAAACAAAAATGGAACCAGTAGAAAAATCATTCAAATCCCTTTCCAATTTGTGCCACTTTTGTAATTGTAAGTGATGCTCAAGTCCAGATACAAGTGAGAAAATATCATCAGCTTTCTGAGAATGGATGGATGTAGGCAAAATATCCTTTAATTTAGTTTGTATATGACTGATATAATAAGTCTTTCTCAGATGTTATATAATAATCTATGAGTAGCTTTAAGTAGTTTGCACTAGTCTCTAAGCTGTTGCCATTTTTTAAGTAGGTCCAGGGCAAGCCTCCGGTTGTGACGGCATCTTTAGAATTCACAGCCCTCTGGGCACCACCGTATGAGAGAGACAGGCTTCAAAATGCAAACATTGCCATAATACATGTTTTTATTTAATTAAACTTTTTTCCATATCTCTCAGTAAAGAAAAAGCCAACTCTGAATCATACTGAATCTGTTCAGAATGCACACAAGTCCATGAGTCAATATCCAAGAGTGGATTCTGACCAACCCGCAACATCTTTACAATAGCATCAGTGCAGGGCTCAGTGGATCCTGCCAAAACATTGGGAGTATAGTCTATCTCTATACTAAAACCCTCTGCCATATTCCAGTAGAGTACTGATAAAAATCCTTGTTTCATCCTACACATCTTTTTATTCGTTTGTTTGTGGAATTTACTTGGCGTTATAGGACATTTATCCAGTGAGTTGTACTGTTTTATTTGTTTTATTACTGTTGGATTCTATAGTGAAGCACACCAATGTCCCCCTCACCAGACTGTGTAAGGAGAAAATTGTGGTTAGTGGCCTTTCTGGGGCTAGGATCCATCAAATCACACAGGCACTTATGTCATTGAACTACAGGTACCAGTATGACTCTCATAGTCCATGTGTGTATCAGTGACCTGAGATGTCCCTCCCTTGACTACATGAAGTGAGACATGATCGAGCTCACCGATTGTGTCTCAGGCAGGTATGAGCCTAGCACTGTGCAGCATATTACCTTCTCCAAGGATGATGCCATGTTACCAACAGAAAATGATTGATTTTAACAATTAGCTTAGCTTCTGATGTCAGTCCAAAGGGGTACAGTATTTGATGCCCTGGGAGGACATGGTTGATGGGACCACACTGTTTTGCCAGGGCTGGTCTGCCCTTATCCTCTCTAGGCTTTCTGATATTTAAGATCTTTTCCACCCCCATAGTGCCTTTTTAGCAATGCCAAACTGATAAACCTACCAACTTAACTGAACCTACGAAGGAATATCTGAAGGTGATACTGCTCAGTGCTAGAAGTCTTAACAAGAAGCTGCAGTCCCAGCAAGCGTTCCTCTCCTTGGATAGTATAGACATCTGCGTAGTAATGCAGACATAATTTAAAGTCACTGAGAGTACCTTACAAGTGATGATGTCTTTCACACCTTTAGACCAGCTAACTTGAGAGAACTAAAAGTGGAGGAGTTGTCTATATTAAAAACAGTCTCGCATGATCAGACCACACCAACCAGGGATAAATTCTGATGTACATACACACATAGTTGTGGATTATTGCTTAACTATAGAAATGTTTTCAGGTACAGCTTGTTGGCTACCCTTAGATTTTATAGGTACAGTAGTGCTGTTAGTGGCTGTGCAGAACATTTTAAACAAACCCACTCAGGTGCTCATTTTTTTATTTGTAGGTAAAGAACTATACTTAGGTGTAAAGCTTAATATTACTTCCTGGTGCAGGTAAGTCTGATGTGGGGTTTACAACTTAAATTAATAACAGATGTTGCATTAAAACAACTAGCTGCTCAGAAGGCTTAGGGGTCATTGTGGGGATACATCTTTTCCCCGAGTTGCTACGGATTACCCTTTTAAATTTGCCTGCAATTTTGCTAACATTATCTATGCATGGTTCTAGTCACTTTTTTCCAAAATGTGCATTAAATCAGGCATCTGTTATCTTACCAGTCTCCAATACTGAATGTTTAGTTGTGAAACATTAGTGACTGTGCCTTAGGTAAGGCGTCTTCATTTTCAGTTTCTGATTGTCACATACATCAGCATCATCAAGGTCCATAAATGCTTTTAGCGCATCCCCAGTTAGATGAGAGGAATGTGCTGTGGCACAAACTTGGAGACAGCTTTCTTCAGTTGCATATCTCTCAAAAGCTACCAAATAACCTTCCTCATTGTCTTCCAGACTGAGCTTTTTTCAGAGGTGTACTGAGTTTTAGAAGACCCAGTAAAGGTGTATGTATTATTAGGATATCTGTTGTTGGAAGTTGAGCAGGTATTGGTCAGTGACTGCAATTCTTTCTTCAACAGCTGCTGTACAGTTCATTAAAGTCACAGGTTTTTTTTTTTTTTCATTTTAAACAGAACACAGCAGCTAAGTCAAGGTCAAAGTAAACTTTATTGTCATTTAGAACTACACATGTGTAGCATAAATGAAATTTCGTGCATCAGCTCAATTCTTGAGATTACAATGGAAAGTGAAACAACACATACAAGTAGAGGAATAAACATAACTAACTAATACAATACTACTCCCAATACACACGAGAAAGAGCAGAAACATTTATCAACACTCATATACGAAAAGAATACCCTCCCCTGAGTTAAATTAACTACCTTATTTAAAGTAATACAAAACACAGTTCAGATTCAACAATGCCCAAGTTATTTGTCTGATATTGTACTTCAGTGGGTTACATAATACTGAATATAATAAGTAAATATTGCACTTACTTGCAGTATATGTGAGTAATATATCACACAAGTAAATAAAAATTGACTTGTGTCCAGACCCCTAGGACTAGTGCCCAAGTTCAGAAATCTAATCACTGTATGGTAGAAACTGTTACTGAATCTTGTAGTTCTGCAGTGGATGCTGCGATATCTCCTGCCAGATGCTTAAACAGTCCATGCGCAGAATGCGTGTTATCCTATATTATTTTGGTGGCCTTTCAGATGCTTCTTGCAGAATTAAGATGTTTTATCGATGGGAGACTGGAACCTGTTACTTTCTCTGCAGCCCTCACCACTCTTTGTAGCACCTTCCTTTCTGTAACTGTGCAGCTTCCAAACCACACTGTGAAGTTGCAGGTGAGGATGCTCTCTTTTGCACCTCGGTAGAAAGTGGAGAGAATATGAGGAGGAAGGTTAGCTGTTTTCAGCCTTCTTAAAAAGTGTAGGCATTGGTGCACTTTCTTGACCAGTTCGCTGATGTTTTCCAACCATAAGAGATCCTCTGATATGTGTACACCCAGGAATTTAATACTCTTAACCCTCTCCACACTCTCACTATTGATCCTGAGTGCTGGGTGGTTTGTTCTCCTTTTTGTGAAGTTGATGATGATCCGTTTATTCTTACTTACATTCAGGTCCAGGTTGTTCTCCTCTCACCGACTGATCAGAGATGCCACCTTCTGTCTGTACACCCTTTCATCCTCCTTTGTGATGAGCTCCACAACTCTGGTGTGATCAGCAAACTTGATGATATGGTTGGACTTGTGCTTAGCATAGCAGTCATTGGTCAGGATGGTGAATAACTGTGGGTTGAGAACACATCCCTGTAGAACCCTGGTGTTAATCATGATGTACTTTGATGCGTTTTTACCTGAAGTCCAGAATTCAGTTACAGAGATGTTTAAGGATTCCTAAATGTGCCAGTTTTTCTGTCAGCTGTATTGGTACCACCGTATTAAATGCAGAGCTGAAGTCTATGAACAGTATCCTCACATAGTTGTCTTTGACCTCTAAATGCTCAAGAGAGATGTGTAGTGCTACTGATATGGCATCATCTGTCACTCTCACTATTCAGAACTTACATGTGAACAAACACCCTCAAACATACATACACAGAATTATTAGGAACTTGTCTCTCTCTCTCCAGAACAGAAGCCTTAGGTACTGTCTCTTGACTGCTCTAATTTCTGCTTCCAAAACATGTAGCTCACTGTAAACCCCTCTTCAAAATGCTGTCTAGAACCACAAGTCAAAAATCTAGTTTACTCAAAGATATTAGCCATAATGTACACCTTGGAGGTAGCTGATGCTCATTGGTTGCCATGCCTTTGCCTGCGCGCTCTGTGTTTGTTTGTCTTTTTCTGTCTGTCTCTCTGTCTCTGGTAAATAGCAGATACCTATACCAGAAGCAAATAAGTTTTCAAGCTCAACGGGTAATGTGTCAAGATATAAACCATGACCATCGTCTTTATTGTAGAAGATGTAATACCTTATTTATATATATTTCTTCCCTTGCAAAAAGGGTAAAGACCCCACACATAAAGCTACTTATGCTGAGACACTCCTAAAACACTAACACCTCCTGCACAGTACATTCTAAGGAAGGTCCTTCAACCACCCCATTAAAATTCCACCAGCAACTACACATAGTAACACTGTATCCAGTGCCTCCACTGCTAAGCCTTTAAGGCAAATCAGCACATAGCTAAATTTCCTGGTAATTGGCGATTCTATAGTGAATAAAAAGATGTATAGGACAAAACAAAGCAGTCAAATCGTTCAGGAACTTTATTATTAGGTAAGCACTTTCACACCCTTTCAAAGGTGCTTCATCAGACCATTTAAAAACTCTAATTGAGCAAATATATAGCAAGAGAAATTATTGATCATTGCCTTGACCAATCACAAGCAAGCCTCATGAACAAATATGCAAATAGCAATACACTATAAATATTACCAAACTACAGCTAAAAATAAAAATAATTGCTAATACAAACCCAATGTGAAAAAACATACATACACACAAATATACTTAAATATATATAACTAACTATCTGATTGGTCTTGCAGATAAGTAAGGTTGGATAGGTACATTTGCAGCAAGTCCGGTGGACTTATCAGAATTTACCTTAATAATATTAAAGTCACCTAAACATGGACTGGTATTAATAGCGCTAATGACCAAAAAAAACAAAAGAATAATCAACATCGCTATCAATAACATGCTTTGCCAAAGCACTTCTCTCAGCATCTCCATTCCTAATGGCATTCAAATGTTCCCTTATATGTTCACGTAATGTACGAATGTTTTTTCCAACGTAGAATGATGGACAAGTGTTACACAGAGGAAGATAAACTACACAAGGGGTATTACAAGTAGCAGAAACAGAAAAATCAAACCATTCCTTAGTAACCGGATGGCAGAAATTAAAAATCCTTAACGCCACATGACAACAACTGCATCTACCACAAGGTAATGTCCCAGTATGTTCATTGACAGCTTCTCTGTTGTTATTATAACATAATAATCGCTTCAAATTCTTTTATTCTTAAATTGAAACTTAGGTCTAGGGCCAGTGACCCTTTTGATCTTGTCATCAAATGAGAGAAAATACCAATTTTGTTCAACAATATGCTTAATCACACCTACATCAGTAGAAAAATGTAGACTTACTGGGACGATGTGTGGATCCAGCTCATGTCCCAAGGAACCAATGTTACTTACAGATGGAGAAAAATATGATCTAGCTGCATACCTCTCACCTGTCCCTGATTTTCAGGGACGTCCCTGATTTTGACTCAAATTTTAGCTCTGTCCCTCTTAATCCCTCCTAAAACTAGTGACTTTTGGAGGAAAGGTGGTGAATTACACTTAATGAATAATGACAATAATTAAGAGTTATAGACTTCTTTTATTTCAGAAAATGTGTATTAATTCATATGCTCTGATTCTGTCAATGTTTCAAGTTAATAGCACTAATATGTTAAAAGTGTCCCTGATTGTCCCTGATTTTGTTGAAATTTGTCCCAGATTGGTTGAGGTCTGTCTAGCTGTAGTATACCTGAGGACTATAACCTGCTCTACAACCTTCCTGATCTGCTTAGAACCATAATCACATTTAAAGAGGTCCTTCTGAAACTTCTCTATATCATGGCTGAAACTATCATCACTAGCATTTAATCGGGAAATGCGCATTGACAGTCCCTTAATGAGGTTTCTGTATATGTGAGGTGGATGCATGCTACGTCTATGAAGAAGATTATTCTTCTTGCATGGTTTAACAGGCAAACCTGTACTAAAGTTACCATCACTATCTTTATATACCATGACATCTAAAAAGTCCATGCTGCTGGAACTGCACTTATAAGTAAATGTTAAAAAGCTAATGCTATTCTGAAGGAAATTTATGAAATTACCGAGAGTAACCCCAGGCCCCATCCAAAGAAAAAAACACATTGTCCACAAATCTGTGATAAAAGCACACATTCCTACTGAGGTCAGTATGACAAAGTGCTACATTTTCTTCCCAGTCAGATAATACTGCATTGGTGTAGCTATTGGCTCATGTTGTGCCCATGGCTACGTCTCTCTTCTGCAAGTAATAGCAAGAGTTGAACAAGAATGCATTATTATCCAAAATCATCTCCATAAACATACAAATCAAATCTATCTAATTAACATCAAATGAACTGTGAGTGCTCAAATAAGATTTAATGACAGAAATATCCATGTCATGGGGTATAACTGTAAAGAGCAAATTAATGTCCATAGATGTCAGAAGACACTCCTGCCGCTGCTTCACACTTAAACCACTAACACACTCATATGAATCATGAAGAAACTGTTTTATATCATGCAGGACAAACTGAAAGGCATTAAGCCCAGATTTTAAATTTCTTTCCACATATATAGAAAGAGGTTGAGTAACCCAGCCCCAACCAGAGACTCTTCAGGGGTTTCAAAGGGTCTTTGTGCAATTTAGATAGACCATTTAAAACAGGCACTATAGGGTGCGAGACCAAAAAATAATTAAATAAATCTCTGTGGATAAGGTTACTGCAGGCAATCCTTCAACACATTATGGACAGTATTGCAAATCCTTTGAATATCTAAAACGATTGCACTATAAACATCAGTATCATTTAAAAGCTCATTCATACCATCAACATAAAACGTTTTGTCTAAAATAACAACCGCATTTCCTTTGTCAGCAGGACATATTGAAATATCCATATTACACTGAAAACCCCTTAACACTAAATGCTCTTTCTTACTTAAGTTTTTAAAATGTCTGCAAGAAAACTATTCATTAGTGTAACCGTTTGAGCAAAAAGCATCAATGATTTGTTGTTCACAAATGTCTCTACAGCTGGTGACGATGCACTCGGCTTCTTAAACATAGCATTCACATTATTAATAACATGAACATCATCACTAACAAACTTTTCAACATTAAATTATGGACAAACATACTCAAGTCCAGAGCAGTTGTAGCAAAGTCCGTCTGTGATGAAGGAATAAATGAGAGACCCTTCTCTAACACACTAACTTCACTTTCAGTCAAAATATGGGAAGATAAGTTAAAAATTACTGTTTCATTCTGTTTCATTTGAGGTTCCCACATCTTCTTGATATCTTTTGTATACATTCCGGTCCTCAAATGATAAGCGTCTCTTCCGTGTTTGATTCTGAAACCTGCTTCGATGGTTGTGTTCCGTTTTCCAAATGGGAAGGGGAGGGGACTGTAAAACCTGATCAGTGCTAACATTCATCTTATCTTTCCATCTCACTATTGGTGGATTTGAACTGGAAGATGGCACCAACCCATTGCATTCAACGTTGTTGGTGGAAGTAGAATTAGTAGTTAATTTGATTCCTCATTTAATGCCAAAATGGAACGAGGCTTCTGAGAAGCATTTTTAATGATATGCTTATTTTTCGTATCCATCACAGATTGTTTGGTGGGCCGAGCATTGGATTGCGGCCAAACAAAAATGGAACCAGTAGAAAAATCTTTCAAATCCCTTTCCAATTTGTGCCACTTTTGTAATTGTAAGTGATGCTCAAGTCCAGATACGAGTGAGAAAATATCATCAGCTTTCTGAGAATAGATGGATGTAGGCAAAATATCCTTTAATTGAGTTTGTATATGACTGATATAATAAGTCTTTCTCAGATGTTACAGAACAATCTATGAGTAGCGTTAAGTAGTTTGCACTAGTCTCTAAGCTGTTGCCATTTTTTAAGTAGGTCCAGGGCAAGCCTCCGGTTGTGACGGCATCTTTAGAATTCACAGCCCTCTGGGTACTACCGTATGAGAGAGACAGGCTTCAAAATGCAAACATTGCCATAATACATGTTTTTATTTAAATAACTTTTTTCCATATCTCTCAGTAAAGAAAAAGCCAACTCTGAATCATACTGAATCTGTTCAGAATGCACACAAGTCCATGAGTCAATATCCAAGAGTGGATTCCGACCAACCCGCAACATCTTTACAATAGCATCAGTGCAGGGCTCAGTGGATCCTGCCAAAACACTGGGAGTATAGTCTAGCTCTATACTAAAACGCTCTGCCATATAGTACTGATAAAAATCCTTGTTTCGTCCTACACATCTTTTTATTCGTTTGTTTGTGGAATTTACTTGGTGTTATAGGACATTTATCCAGTGAGTTGTACTGTTTTATTTGTTTTATTACTGTTGGATTCTATAGCGAAGCACACCAATGTCCCCCTCACCAGACTGAGTAAGGAGAGAATCGTGGTCAGTGGCCTTTCTGGGGCTAGGATCCATCAAGTCACACAGGCACTTATGTCATTGAACTACAGGTACCAGTATGACTCTCATAGTCCATGTGTGTGTCAATGACCTGAGATGCACCTCCCTTGACTGTATAAAGTGAGACATGATTGAGCTCACTGATTGTGTCTCAGGCAGGTATGAGCCTAGCACTGCGCAGCATATTACCTTCTCCAAGGATGATGCCATGTTACCAACAGAAAATGATTGATTTTAACAATTAGCTTAACTTCTGATGTCAGTCCAAAGGGGTACAGTATTTGATGCCCTGGGAGGACATGGTTGATGGGACCACAGTGTTTTGCCAGGGCTGGTCTGCCCTTATCCCCTCTAGGCTTTCTGATATTTGCAAAGACCTTTTCCACCCCCATAGTGCCTTTTTAAGCAATGCCAAACTGATAAACCTACCAACTTAACTGAACCTACGAAGGAATATCTGAAGGTGATACTGCTCAGTGCTAGAAGTCTTAACAAGAAGCTGCACTCCCAGCAAGCGTTCCTCTCCTTGGATAGTATAGACATCTGTGTAGTAATGGAGACATAATTTAAAGTCACTGAGAGTACCTTACAAGTGATAATGTCTTTCACACCTTTAGACCAGCTAACTCGAGAGGGAACTAAAAGTGGAGGAGTTGTCTATATTAAAAACAGTCTCGCATGATCAGACCACACCAACCAGGGATAACTTCTGATGTAGCTACACACACTTGTGGATTATTGCTTAACTATAGAAATGTTTTCAGGTACAGCTTGTTGGCTACCCTTAGATTTTATAGGTACAGTAGTGCTGTTAGTGGCTGTGCAGAACATTTTAAACAAACCCACTCAGGTGCTCATTTTTTTATTTGTAGGTAAAGAACTATACTTAGGTGTAAAGCTTAATATTACTTCCTGGTGCAGGTAAGTCTGATGTGGGGTTTACAACTTAAATTAATAACAGATGTTGCATTAAAACAACTAGCTGCTCAGAAGGCTTAGGGGTCATTGTGGGGATACATCTTTTCCAGAGTTGCTAGGGATTACCCTTTTAAATTTGCCTGCAATTTTACTAACATTATCTATGCATGGTTCTAGTCACTTTTTTCCAAAATGTGCATTAAATCAGGCATCTGTTATCTTACCAGTCTCCAATACTGAATGTTTAGTTGTGAAACATTAGTGACTGTGCCTTAGGTAAGGCATCTTCATTTTCAGCTTCTGATTGTCACATACATCAGCATCATCAAGGTCCATAAATGCTTTTAGCGCATCCCCAGTTAGATGAGAGGAATGTGCTGTGGCACAAACTTGGAGACAGCTTTCTTCAGTTGCATATCTCTCAAAAGCTACCAAATAACCTTCCTCATTGTCTTCCAGACTGAGCTTTTTTCAGAGGTGTACTGAGTTTTAGAAGACCCAGTAAGGTGTATGTATTATTAGGATATCTGTTGTTGGAAGATGAGCAGGTATTGGTCAGTGACTGCAATTCTTTCTTCAACAGCTGCTGTACAGTTCATTAAAGTCACAGGTATTTTTTTTTTTCATGTTAAACAGAACACAGCAGCTAAGTCAAGGTCAAAGTAAACTTTATTGTCATTTAGAACTACACATGTGTAGCATAAATGAAATTTCGTGCATCAGCTCAATTCTTGAGATTACAATGGAAAGTGAAACAACACTTACAAGTAGAAGAATAAACATAACTAATACAATACTACTCCCAATGCACACGAGAAAGAGAAGAGACATTTACCAACACTCATATACGAAAAGAATACCCTCCCCTGAGTTAAATTAACTACCCTATTTAAAGTAATACAAAACACAGTTCAGATTCAACAATGCTCAAGTTATTTGTCTGATATTGTACTTGAGTGGCTTACATAATACTGAATATAATAAGTAAATATTGCACTTACTTGCAGTATATGTGAGTAATATATCACACAAGTAAATAAAAATTGACTTGTGTCCAGACCCCTAGGACTAGTGCCCAAGTTCAGAAATCTAATCACTGTAGGGTAGAAACTGTTACTGAATCTTGTAGTTCTGCGGTGGATGCTGCGATATCTCCTGCCAGATGCTTTAACAGTCCATGCGCAGTTGCGTGTTATCCTATATTATTTTGGTGGCCTTTCAGATGCTTCTTGCAGAATTAAGATGTTTTATCGATGGGAGACTGGAACCTGTTACTTTCTCTGCAGCCCTCACCACTCTTTGTAGCACCTTCCTTTCTGTAACTGTGCAGCTTCCAAACCACACTGTGAAGTTGTAAGTGAGGATGCTCTCTTTTGCACCTCGGTAGAAAGTGGAGAGAATATGAGGAGGAAGGTTAGCTCTTTTCAGCCTTCTTAAAAAGTGTAGGCATTGGTGCACTTTCTTGACCAGTTCGCCGATGTTTTCCAACCATAAGAGATCCTCTGATATGTGTACACCCAGGAATTTAATACTCTTAACCCTCTCCACACTCTCACTATTGATCCTGAGTGCTGGGTGGTTTGTTCTCCTTTTTGTGAAGTTGATGATAATCTCTTTAGTCTTACTTACATTCAGGTCCAGGTTGTTCTCCTCTCACTGACTGATCAGAGATGCCACCTTCTGTCTGTACACCCTTTCATCCTCCTTTGTGATGAGCCCCACAACTCTGGTGTGATCAGCAAACTTGATGATATGGTTGGACTTATGCTTAGCATAGCAGTCATTGGTCAGGATGGTGAATAACAGTGGGTTGAGAACACATCCCTGTAGAACCCTGGTGTTAATCATGATGCACTTCGATGCGTTTTTACCTGAAGTCCAGAATTCAGTTACAGAGATGTTTAAGGATTCCTAAATGTGCCAGTTTTTCTGTCAGCTGTATTGGTACCACCGTATTAAATGCAGAGCTGAAGTCTATGAACAGTATCCTCACATAGTTGTCTTTGACCTCTAAATGCTCAAGAGAGATGTGTAGTGCTACTGATATGGCATCATCTGTCACTCTCACTATTCAGAACTTACATGTGAACAAACACCATCACACATACATACACAGAATTACTAGGAACTTGTCTCTCTCTCCAGAACAGAAGCCTTAGGTACTGTCTCTTGACTGCTCTAATTTCTGCTTCCAAAACATGTAGCTCACTGTAAACCCCTCTTCAAAATGCTGTCTAGAACCACAAGTCAGAAATCTAGTTTACTCAAAGATATTCGCCATAATATACACCTTGGAGGTAGCTGATGCTCATTGGTTGCCATGCCTTTGCCTGCGCGCTCTGTGTTTGTTTGTCTTTTTCTGTCTGTCTCTCTGTCTCTGGTAAATAGCAGATACATATACCAGAAGCAAATAAGTTTTCAAGCTCAACGGGTAATGTGTCAAAAAGCCTACTATAAACCTATGAACCTATGTGTGCATATGTATCTTTGTGTGCTTATATATATATATATATATATATGTCAGTATGTATGCTTACATATCTATATATATATATATATATATATATATATATATATATATATATATATATACATACATACACATATATATATATACATACATACACACTTGTATGTGTAAATGCATATCTATATATATATATATATATATATATATATATAGTTTTATATCTATGTATATCAATCATATATGTATCTATCATCTATATGTGTATATGTATATATATATATATATATATATATATATATATATATATATATATATATAGTTATATATCTATGTATATCGATCATATATGTATCTATCATCTATATATATATATATATATATATATATATATATATATATATATATATATATATGTATGCATCTGGTTTACCTTTACATGTTTGAAAGCCAAATGGTCGTACATGCACATCTGTGAACCAGATATGCAAATTCTGTAATGCCAAATTCCCAAAATGCCGTAAAATCGAATTTCGACATTTCCAAATGCACCACCACTGAAACAAGTGCTACCATGGGTCAAAAAGGGGGTGACATTTTATAATTCAGCACTTTGGTTTTTGCGATTTTTGGAATTTCGCGGTTTACACTTCATGGCTGCGGGTTCGAGTATTTGAACTTCGAACATGTAACTGTAAACCATATGTGTGTGTGTGTGTGTGTGTGTTTGTGTGTATGTATGTATATATATATATATATATATATATATATATATATATATATATATATATATATATATATATATATGGGTCTGTGTTGTATTATCAAAACTATGGTTCATCAAACCGTACTTCCAATAACTTCTGCAAAAGTGCATTATATTGAAAATGCACTTTTGCGGAAAAGTAAAAAAACACACTAAACATGATTATGGAGGGGGGCAAGCCCCCCTGCACCCCCCCATATGGGGGTCTGTGTCCCCCACACCCCCCTACTTTAATATTTTCACTCCGAGATTGCACTACAGTGGGGAAAGGAATATTTCCTTATCCCCACTGTACCATGATCTCAGCATGAGTTTGCTTAGTTGTATATCAACACTACATGTTGATGTACAGCTAACATTACATGCAAACTGCATTTTGTTTCGTTTTCTTTAGCGAAAGTGCATTTTCGATAAAATGCACTTTTGCTAAAGTGGGTCCGCGAAAGTACAGTTTGATGAACCGCACTTTTGATGAAACAACAAGGACCCATGTGTGTGTGTGTGTGTCTGTGTGTGTGTGTGTGTATATATATATATATATATATATATATATATATATATATATATATATATATAAATATATGTATATATATATATATATATATATATATCTATATATATATATATATATATATATATATATAGATAGATATCTATATATTTTGTATAAATAAAAATATGAGTTTCTTCTGCTCTGTTAAGAGTCACATTTGAGCGACTGGACTGCAGTGTTTTGAAATACAGTGACTGCATATAAGGGCAGATATGCATTTGTGTGAATACCAGACTGGCAGTCCAATTGCTGGCAGAATATTGACCAATTAAGAAATGTACTTAGTTTATTTCACCATCAGTGGTTCTTGCATTGTTTGATTCCATTTTCATACTTTATTTCTTTGCTTGTCTTGTATTTTCCAGTCATTATGTGGTACTAGGAAAGAAACTGCTTTTTGTTTTGTTTACAGACTTAGTCACATTGGGGATTATGGAAGACAGACTGGAATGTTGATTGCCCATCTTCAAGACAAATTCCCAGGCTACTTGATAAAGAATCCTAGAATTGGTGACCCACAAGAACTTTATAAGGTCTGCTTATTTTCTCATTTCTTCTTTTTGTATACAGAGGTTGGGGGGGGGGGGGGTAGCCACGAGATTTTTTTGTGTGTTTTGGAAGTGTGACAGTATCTTGTAAGGTATGACAAGTTAGAAATAAAATATTCGTATCTACTCTTTGAAGCTTGTAAAATGTAATACAAATATTTGAGTTGCTGACACTGAATATGCAGTAGTGCTTATTGCTCATTAGGTGGGCTGCTGTCTCTCCAGTATATGTAGGCAGTGGGCAGGAATGCTGTTCTCAAAACTGTTTGCTGCTGTAGGTGAGTTAAGACTTTTTTGGTACTTGATACATTTTGAAAGTGATCACTTTGTAGTCCACTAAACAGCCACAGTTTTGGGTTATTTTTTATGTGGATTTGTATATGGACATATGTACAGCACTTGTTCCTCTACATTACAATATATCTTTTTCCCTGCAGACACAGGTACCCTCTCGACTTGAGAGTCTAAAACTCTATCCACTAAGACAGGATATATAACCTGTTATGATAGTTTGGTACTCATGTTGACTCCAGACAACTTTCCACTGCCATACTATTATTACCACTTGCTGGCTCCCCCACCTTTTGTTCCCCACCCTGCCTCTGTGGACATCTATATCATACATGGCCCCACTGGTTATATTTAAAACATTTAACCCTTGATCCTGGCCGTGTACCTGAACTAGTGGCTTTCCCTGTTACTTGTGGAGTCTGTTAGGGTGGTTTATGCTGCCCACCATGGGTTCCCTTATATCCATGTGCATCACTTGGTATCTCTTTCTTGTGCAGCGATGCCCTGCTTACTAAGTAGAGATCCCCTTTCTGCCCCAGGTCATCTGCAGAGTTACATTCTCGGTCTGCCAACCAGATTCTCATGTCCTTAGGCAAAATACTAAGGGCTTGTTCCCTCACCAAATTGTCTGCCAACCCACCTGACACCCATTCACCCACCTGGGAAAATAAGTGTTTAACTCAGCAATATAATCACACATACTTTCATCTGCCTTGCATCTATGCTCACAAATTATTTTTTTCTGTAAGCTTCATGTGTTCATTTAAAGTATTCAAGCAAACATTTCTTGACTTCTTCATAGTAAATGGCAGTTACAGCTTTACCATGGAGTAAGGGGGTTAGAAATCATACCCAGAGCCCTTGGTCAACATTACACTGTTTACATACCCTTTCAAACGTATGAATGAAACTATCAAAATTATCACACTCTGTAAATTTGGAAGAGATTTACTGACCTTTACTGCTTCTGGGGTTCGATTATTCCCTTCCCCATTAGCTCCATGACCCTGGCGAAGAGACAGCATCTCTTCTCATGTTGACACTGCTCTCATTTTCTTCAGCCTCCAAATGCTGAAGTCTCTCTGCTGATTCTAATTCCATGTGTTTGACCTCCAGGTCTGTTTAACTCCAGATGGATTTTTAAGTCCTGTGAGGAAAAGGTGAACTGTACTGTTTCTGAGGGCTGCAAATTCCCATCACCAGACTGGTTATCCTCCTGGTTGCTGGTCTGGCTTCACACACTTTGGCCAACTGGTTCTTTGTCAGCTTCCATAATACTCTGCTATTTTTGCCTGCTTTCTCTGACTAAGCTAAACTAACAAAAAATGAATAAAAACTGTTGTGATATGAAACTCTGTATGTTCTCTATGTGGCTGCTGAGAGAATGCACACCTTTAGTGACAACTGATTACAGGTTCCAGAAGTTCAGTATCCACATCACTGCTGACCAATATGTAACATCCACATGCTAGGCCAGTAATCAAAAAGCCTGAATTCTCTCCACTGACACTGGGGAGTGATGTTCACTTGGAATACAAATGGGTGCAATCTGTATTTCCAGATGCAGACTTCTCTGCATCAAGCACAATTTCCCTTAAGAGCACACAGGGCACACACTCAGCCCGAGGTCTAGGTGTCACTATCTCTCTCTCTCCTGGTCCCCATTAAGACTCCCTACTGGCACACCTGTAGGGATAGGTCCTCAGGCGAGTGTTCAAGCCACACCCTCCAGCATCCTCTCTGTGAAACCAGTGCTTCCTGTCCCTGCTCCAAGTAGCTGACACACACACACACACACACACACACACACACACACACACACACACACACACACACACACCTGGGAAAGGCTGGCACAGATTACTCTCTCTACCAACTTTGCCCAGACTGCAAGGTAGAGTCACTGCCACTAATCAGTTACTACAAAGCTCTTAAAAAGGTATGCAATTAATATTAATGCAATTGGTAATGTTGAACAAACAGCCAGGCTTCAGGAGTGGCCGCAGTTATCACCAAATAAATATGTGCAAATACTCTCAAAACATAAATATTTTTCTGAAAGGACCAGCCACAATCAGAAGTTTAAATATATTTAATAAAAAATAAAGAACATGAAAATATTAAATATCTACTTACAGAAAACACCAGAGTTTCAGCCACAGGAAATATTAAAAATAGCACCAATGGAAAGTTTCACAGTTATAGAAAACAGTATTTAGGTAATCTCACTATCTGTTCCTGACTGACTAAAAGAATTACTGTTCCTACATACTGAATAGAGCAAGGCAAGATAATGTGGGTGAGTGGTCCTTATTGTCAGATCCAAGAAAAAATATAGAATGCTGCTGAGACTTCAAGTCTCCTCTAATATTAAAACCTTATTTCTGTACAGAATGATATTGCATACATCTGGTCATCTGACTGTGTTTCCCATATTGTCACCAACACCAGAAGCTGTTAGGAGTTTAGCATCTACATGTCAGTAATGCACAAGAGCATTGCTCAGATGTGGAGCAGCTGCTAAAAGTCATAAAACCATTCCAATCTACCTACAGCAGCTGCAACCTATTCTCTAGCACAGGCGTGTCTCTGGCTCCATTCAAAACTGTGGGATAATATCTTTATGGCTTAATCCATAAAGTAATTTAATTTCAAGAATATGTTTTCAAAGTCAGGTAGATTACGCTCTTCTCTCCCATTATATGCTATTACAATATACACTTTTAAACAGTTACAATAATGCACGTACATTTCTTTTTTGTCCAGCAGGAAAAACAGTTGATACATTTTAACACAAGCAACTTTACAAATATGTTTTTAAACACAAGCATCTGTACGAATCAGTTTGATACACAAATGGCGTACAATTCTTTACAAACTTCCAGCTAGCTGTGATGGAATATGTTACACATCCAGTGCTTTACTTGGCATGGCTGACAGTACCTCCTATCATCACATGCATAACTTAACTTTTGTATTAATGAAGATCTTTACATATGGTGATATGATTTTCATCCTAATCCCCTAGTTACAGATAATATCTGGTACTAAAGATGCAGTCTGACATAATAATTATGGTATAAAAGCTGCTTATGGTAATGCTGTTAGCATGTGTAACATACTCATTTTTTCTTTAGTTGGTTGAAATCTACATCCTGAAGTATGAGCTGTGAATTCAACAAGGATTCACCTGAACATCACAGACTCTAAGAATAACGTTACTGTATGCTTAGTGAGGACAGATTTCCCAAAGATTCTGGAGTTTTTACCATAATTTGTGCCAGCTCCTTATCTTGTTCTCCTATAGCTACTCATTTACCTTTCTCCATTCAAAGGGACTATGTCCCTGTTGCTGTTAAGGTTAATACTGTAAACTCCCTACACTGGAATGGGTGTATATATATATATATATATATATATATATATATATATATATATATATATATATATATATATATATATATATATCATATAGTAAAACAAAAAAAACAAGTTCCGAACCACAACACACAACAGAGTCTCTACACACTTTGTTTAATATAATCCACACTGTGAATAACTTTAAGAGCTTTTCGTTTATCAAAATGACAAACTTCATCAGAAGAAATCAATACACAATATAAACCATTTAAATAGTCACTAGAACCGAAAACGCGGGATAGTTAACTCATTACATGTTAAAGGTACACAACCATAAAACATAATAGTAATATGTCATGCATATATAATATGTTACTTTTTAAAACAAAAACTAAAAAGACCCCGGGTATAAAAGCTAACTAAAATCGCTTTTGAACTTTGGTTTGGAACTTGTTTTTTTGCTTTACTAGTTTTTTGTGCTTTGTTTATTTTAAAAGTGTATATATATATATATATATATATATATATATATATATATATATATATATATATATAGTCCCTTTCCATAGATAAACTCATTGAAACCTTGCTAACACTTGATATTAGAAGCCATTACATGTAGGTCATTGCACAGTGGCATGATGGACATAAATGAGTGAACTTTCCTAGTAAGTCCAGTTGTGTAGAGTGGCCCAGCTCTCATATGTGTCAGATTTAACTGACAGTATGGCAAAAAGAGAGTATGTATTAAACTGTGCCGTTGTACCTTTACTTGAGAACAGTGGACATGTTGGCATTATGTTGGGCACCTCCATTAATAGCTTTAATCACCACAGTGACAACTACACAACCAGTTTAAACATGCAAATACATAGTGCTAGTAACAAATAAATAGTGATAGTTTCCTTCTATATAATGCAGTGAATAAAATTAATGAAATAATAAAATGAATGAAAACAGTCTGATTATGTTGCACTGACAGGGTCAGAACATTTGACGCATGGCAGGTCATCACACATAAAGCTCCTTAGACTTAAAACAGATAAATTAAAATGCAATTGCCATATTCAAATGACAGTCAAAAATGTAAACTACACAGATCCAAAAGAAATCTTGCAGATAGTGCTAGGGAAACAATGGCAAACTCTTATTTTCTGCCAGCTCATATATATTGCCTATCTTCACAAACTTGCTTACAACATAACAAGGCTCAAAAATGCTGTAGATATACCTAAATTTTACCCAGCACCCCCACAGTCCTAAATCCCACCACTGCCTAGCAATCATACAAGTAGACTGGACAGAATTCCCTCTCATCCTCCATTATTCTCAGCTCCTAGTTGTCCATAAAATAATTTACAGTCCACAAAAATCCCCTGCAACCACAAGATGCACTTAAGCTTCACTGTCTTGCCATAAACAAATGGTTTAATGCAGCAGGTGATTGATATCTTATATTTTATATCTCCAAAATCTGGAATGTAATGTTCCCACCTGTAAGATAAGCAGATGATCTGCAGACCTTTAAATCAAAATTGAAGCATTACAAAAAAAACCCTGGCTATTTTCCTGCACATCTCCAGGATAACATCTACTTTTACTTCTCATATCCTTAAATATCCATTCCCTAATCCCCTGAAATACAATAAGAAATACTCAACCACCGATAGCTCAAAAATACCCACTTATAGAGTAACAAACATTAATTCATTTACTATTTTGTATCAAAACTGTACGCACAGCTTGGAATTGGAGCAAAAACATTCTATCATAGTTTAAGTACACGCACTCTCATCACAACCTTTAGTATGTGTATCTTGTTGTCTTCTATACCATTGCCACCTTGTCACTCTTATGTGCGAGGTATATATAATTTATTCTCTTCTCTTGTTGCAATATTACATGTGGTTCAGTACTGTTATTTTTTCCGCTGGATCTCCACTGCTCAGTTAGAATTTCTCAGTCAACAAATACAAACTGAATAACTAACCAAATAAATAAAATCACAAATGTAGTAGTTGTTGAACGCTGGCATATTTGTGTAGAATGTACTGATTTGTGTAAATAACATTCACATAAAACACAACCATAGTATTTATTGAACTGTAAATATAACCACATGAAAATGTTGATTTTAAAATTTAAATCAGAATATTATCTGTTTGTAAATGCTGTTTCAAAACGTTATTACTGACTGTTTTGAAAAATTGTTTTGCTTCTTGTCCAGGTTTTAGGTTTTGGATCAGTTCACTTTCATGGGTAGAAAAGGTAGATAGGTAGGTAAATAAATACCTAAATTAATAATTAATTAATTAATTGGCTATATCCTAGCCTTTGTCTGCTGAGCATTACTCAGAATTTTTAAATTGCAATACAGTTTCATCAGACACTTGATAAGATTGACTGCATAGGTATTCCTAGACACTGTATAAGAAGAGAACTGGTCACAACTTATTACCCTTGACATATGTAACATTGTAGATTACTGGCAGATCTGTGTCTCACCACTCTAGGATCTAATCCTGCACTTCAAGGCTAAGTAGATGCTGCATCTATTTGCATTTCAAGGCTGTGTAGATATTGCAGGCTGTGTAGATATTGCACCTATTGCATTTCAAGGCTGTGTGGATGTTGCATCTATTGCATCTATTGCATTTCAAGGCCGTGTAGATGCTGCGTCTGTTGCATTTCAAGGCCGTGTAGATGCTGCATCTGTTGCATTTCAAGGCTGTGTAGATGCTGCATCTGTTACATTTCAAGGCTGTGATGATGCTGCATCTGTTGCATTTCAAGGCTGTGTAGATGCTGCATCTGTTGCATTTCAAGGCTGTATAGATGCTGCATCTGTTGCATTTCAAGGCTGTGTAGATGCTGCATCTGTTACATTTCAAGGCTGTGATGATGCTGCATCTGTTGCATTTCAAGGCTGTGTAGATGCTGCATCTGTTGCATTTCAAGGCTGTATAGATGCTGCATCTGTTGCATTTCAAGGCTGTGTAGATGCTGCATCTGTTGCATTTCAAGGTTGTGTAGATGCCCCCACGGTCATTAATGGCCTTTTCTTTCAGTTCTCACTAGGGTCTAAATACCTTTTTAAAAGCCTCCCAAAAGAAAAAAACCTGACCATTTTCGTTTATTGCACATCTGCCTACTTCTTCAATACCTAAATCTACCAGTGTCTGCAGATGCTGTTACTTTACCAGTCATGAGCCTTATTAAAACAGTTTTTACAAAACTGTTGTTGTCCCACTGTCTAACATAGGTCATTATTATGAGGATGGTAATGTCCACCCAACTGCAATTCTGTCACCAATTTTATATATATATATATATATATATATATATATATACACACACACACACACACACACACACACACACACACACACACACACACACACACACACACACACACGCCTTTAATAAAGTTTTAGCAAAGTGTATCCATGCTGCCCTTCATTAGCTATCTGATCTCTCAACTTCTAATGTGGTTTTCATCCTGGTTACTGTGCTGAGATGCCCCCCACCCCTTTACATTAACCCACTTCTTTATGAAGAACCCTAACCTAAATCATTCCAGAGTGGCCCTTTTCCTAACATGCCCAAGGCATTCCATAAAGTAAACCTTCAGCTCCTCATCCATTATGGAGTGACTGCATCTGCAATCCATTGGTTGTCCAGCTGTTTGCAATATAAGAGTCAAGATTATAAGATGAGCCTAACATCATTTCATCCTCTTCCATATTATACCAAACATTCTCTGTGAGATAATTTCCAGATAAAATTCCCAATAATAGATTCATATGAAATCCTACCTTTATTACTAAAAATAGCTTTTCTCAATGTGCTCTCTAACTTATCCCAACGTAACACTGCGAAAACAATTTTTGCAATTATTAACTACAGTGGTTTCTGTACTCCACAGTTTTTAGTCTTCTTTTAACTAACAGTTTCTTGCTATAGTCATGTTTTATAATCACAAAAAAGGATGGCAGTGAAATTAGGACTCTGAACCAAACCGCAGTTCACTCAGAGCCACCAAATGAGAGACCAAGTCGCTGGAAGAAATGTATTCAGTCTATATTGCACACAAAATTAACGCTGCTTGTATTACTTGGCGTTTTCATTAGAAAAACTTCATCAGATACAGAATAAAATGCCCACACATCATTTAAATAGTAAAGCACAATCAAAAACAAAATGCTATTGGACCAACCAAAAATTAATTAATCTGCTCTAACCAATAAGGTTCACAAATTAATATAAAAACACATATTAAAATCACATATTAAAATCAGTGCAAATTAGTATTATTTTAGAACAAACATATTGTAAGCAATTCAATATATATATATATATATATATATATATATATATACACACGTGTTTTGGTTACATAAACACAAACAACATAATAATATAGTTTGAATAGTTGTATTGTATAAAACTGAACCATTCCATAAGTAATTTGCTGCCCTCTAGTGAAAAAATATAAATACATTCAAAATTTGGCAGCTCTTAGTTTTAAAACTGGTAAAATGGACAGCATGTCATTTAGTCTTGGTTGCCGAGTAGCTTCCAATATTATTTGCCAGTAAAGCTCTCGGTACTCTAATTTAGCTTCCCACATACCCCCTCTAATTTCCTTTGGGACAACTTCCAGGACAAAAAATGAATAACATGCTTGGGGGTATATTAATTTGTGACAATATAATGCATTCTTTGTATTAGACCTGCCAATCTCATATAGGTGTTCATAAATACGTGTCCTAAGTTTTCTTTTTGTTTTAACTATATAAAAGGAATTACATTCCTTACACAAGGCCAGATACACCTTGCTCCTGATATGTCTATTTCTACTAGGGATCTCTAAAGAAGAGACATTATTAATGTATGTGCACTGAGAACATGCACCACATTAAATGTACCAATCCTGGTACGATGACATAAATTCCCAAATCCTCTGCCATATTCAAAGATTTTTTTTTAAATTCATGTCCTTTCTACATGTAAACTGTAAATGACTAATAACTGTTGATTCTAAATCTGTAATTTCTCTAAATTTATCCCATTCTCTACTAACAACATTTCTAATGATATTTGAATCCCCATTATAGTCCAAAATATATATAGCTAGAATGAAGGGGAATTATATCGGTGGTTGGATACGATTCTTGACCTAAAATGGGTGCAAACCTATTTAGTCTACCTTCACTAACTTCCTTGGTAACTTGTTGGATTAAATCCAACGGGGGTAACCTCCTGTTTTGAAATATATCACTTAGTGTTACATTCAGTGACAAAATCTTCTTCCTTGGAAGTCTTATGGCTAACCCGAACCAATTGCCTTTTAATTAAAAATTTCTTTTGAAAAAAGGGTGACCGCTACTATAATGAAGGTAGGAATTCAAAAATGTTTTTTTTCTAAAAATTTAGAAGAAAACCTACCATTCTCTTTCGAAATACTTACATCTAAAAAATTGAGGATGTCATGGTCTAAATGATAAGTAAAATAAAAAAAACTGGTTGTGCTTTTTAAATAGCTCAAACATTCAAAGAACTTGTCTTCACTAGCTGTCCACAAAATACAAATATCATCTAAAAAACGTTTGTATAAAGACCAACATCCAACAAATTTACTCTTAAAAACAAAATTATATTCCCACCAGGAAAGAACAATATTGGCATAAGTGGGGACACAGCTGGCCCCCATTGCCACACCTTTAATCTGCTTATAAAACTCCTCCTCAAAAAACATGAAATTATTATTCAAAACAATTTCCATAATTAAAAGGATGTTATTAAAGTCATTGTGTAAAATGTCCTCATGTAGTCCTCCAACCATTGTAAACCTATATCATGAGGTATACTGCCAAACAAATCCACAATATCCAAGGTAATGAAAATCAAAGTGTCACTATATAAATCCATTTTTAGTTGTCTAAGAAAATCCCACGAATCCTTTAGTACAGCTGAACCAGCCAATGCCAAATTTTTAAGCTTACTGTCTATATATTTAGAAATAGGAGATGTAATGGTACCTTCTGAAGAAACTGCAAGTCTCAATGCTGGATCTATTGTACACTTATGAACCTTCAGAATACCAAACACTGAGGGAACTCTTGGATACTTATTGAATAAATACCTGAAGGTTTCCAAATTTATGGAACTTTCCAACAATAAATCATCAAGCATAAGGTGAATTCTGGAACTGGCAATATTGACCTCATTAATAGAAGCAAAAATATATTTCGAAGAATTGCTAAGCTCATTTTTCATTTTAGACTTGTATATAATACTGTCCATCAAGATCATGTCTCCACCCTTATCAGGTTGCATAATTCTCATGGTACAGTCTGTTTTTAAAGTATCCAATAACTGACTTTCAACTTTGGAAAGATTTGTATAGATTCTATGGTTCTGGATTCCCCTTTCCATAATATGTTCCAAATTTCTCAGTTGTGGATGAAGGGGGGATTCAAAATTCCTTTTCTCCTCGGGGTAGTTTCAGTGGTACTAACATGCTTTGTGTTACCAAAATATATAGCTAAATTCTTTTTCCTAATAAACAGCTTCAAGCCCACTATAGCTTTAGCCAAATTAACCTTCCTCAGTGGAATAAATTTAAAGCCCTTAGGAAATAAATTAAAATGTTCAACATTAATAGAAATAGCACTATAATTAAAAATGTTATAACCTTGAAATGAGTGCACATTGTTCGACACAGAAATAGTATCTAAATTAGAATCAATTAGTATCGTGTGTTCCTTCCCTGATTGTACCAGTAATTGTTGTAATTGTAGTATACCGGTGGCTTGTTCCGTATCCTGTTGGATCTCCTTAAGGGAGGGGGGGGTAAGAATGTTCTAAAGGGATATCTGTGGGAAAATGAGACTGGCCATAATCACTTTCACCAGATCTGTGACTATCACTAGACAGACCATAGTTTTTACCTCTAACATCCTGTTCCATAAATTTCAAAAAAGGTTTGGGTTTAGGATATGCTGTACCTTCCTTATACTCTTTCAGGTCCCTTTGCAATTTACCTTGCTTTATGGACATATTGCTTGTACATTTCTTATCAATTTGTACAAAAATATCATGATACTTGGCTTTTTTGTTTTCAACAGTAAACAATAAATCATTAAGGATGCATTGATTAACTTTTTCCATTTTTTTCAACAAAAACATTTTATCTTTTATCATTCTCATCCCTGATGGCTTTTACTATCTCTAGACCACAATTATCAAAAATATTCATAAGGCTTGAATGAAACTCTGTGCCCTCTTGTACCCTTTTCGGGTATTTGAAAACTCTCAACCCCTTGGGTACAACTTTGTTTAAGACATTTGTTTAAATAAACATTGTCACAATCCAAACTTTTAAATTTATCTGTTAAAAAATAATCTGTCCAAATTCTCCTTATAGGAAAGAGTTCTGTTGTCCATTTTGGCAAAATCCGGTTTACTTGTCAAGTCCTAGTTCTTTTTTATTATATCTTTAAAACCAAAAACAATTCCTGCATTAGAAACAGCATTAGAACTAAAGTCACCTTGATTGGCATTAGGAATGGAGCTAATATCTGCCGTATCAACGGTAGGTCTCGACTGTGAAGATATCCTTTCTTCATTTCTTAAAAAAATGTTAGGTAATTCTATAGAATTGTTCACCAAAGGTGAACTTTGGGCTACCAAGCCATGAGAAGTTGCTGAAACCGAGGGCGCCATCCTACCTCCACTTCTCAACATTTCCTGGTTTTCAGGAACACCTGAGATTAAGGCAGTGATTGATTGGCAGGCTGGTGTAAGAAGTTCCACAAGCTGCGATAACTGCCCAATCATCTTACGGAGTTTGCCCCTTTCACCTCCTCTAAATTCTTCCTCAGACTCGACTCCTGGTTGCTCTTCCATCTCTCTGATGACCAATAATCACAAAAAAAGGATGGCAGTGAAATTAGGACTGTGAACCAAACCGCAATTCACTCGGAGCCACCAAATGAGAGACCAAGTCGCTGGAAGAAATTTGTACTCTCTGTATGACTTGGTCTCTCATTTGGTAGCTCTGAGGTAATTGCAGTTTGGTTCATGTTTTATAATACCTTTTACAACTGTTTTCACCTTCCTTGTTTGAAAATCCTTATTGAATGAAGAGAAATATCTTCTTAGTAACTTACTCAACAAATAATATTTTGTCATGACTTTCAGTATCACCCTTAAATTCACAAAACCCTAAAGAACACGTTGAACAATATTAACCCCACTTCCATCCCCATTCGGAATATACCTTTAAAAAAACCCAGATTCCTGAAAAAAAAAATAAACACTTCAAGTAATAGATATTCCTGTGCTAAATGAATTGGTTTACCCAACAAAAGTGATTTGATGCGGTAAAGTATAACTCTTTCACGACTTTAAAATTTCTTTTACCTCTGCCAATAATCATTTCTTTAAAAAAATCATTGCTATTAATCATTTCAAAGAGATAAAAAGATCATCATGGTAAAACCCATGTCACTTTATCGACCTAAAATATATCATCATAATATATAGTCAGTTAAATATAGTTCTGAATGGAGGGGGGAATTGCAGGGTACAGTAATGCAGAGGGAGGGATCTCAGGATGTATGGGGCAGTTCTGTCATATAGGCTGCCAGCTACGAAAGGAAATTTGTTTAGGTTTGTGAGCTTGAAGACTAGGCTTTCCCCTACTGGAGTGGTTCTAAGTTGCCAAGGAGACCATCTGGCCTTCAACAGTATGGATCAGTGGTGTTCTCTTGTGGGAGCCAAGGCAGTAATCCTTCAGAAGTTATTAAATGTGATTTATAGTGTTTTCAGGTTGTTAAAAAAACTCCTTACCAATGGCAAGTTTGCTTCTGTAGAGAAGAAGTGGAGAATTTTACGGGGGTCCTGCCAATTGCCCAGGTATTTATAGTACTTCAGTGTTTCCATGTCTTCTGTGTTGGAGTATGTAATGATCCAGTTGTCACTTTTATCTAGGTTTTGTTGGGTCCTAAATAGTGAGGTTTTACTTTTGTTTGTATTAAGAATGCATTTTATATGCAAACCTTCAGTTGGACAGTTTTTTTAATATCTGCCTCCAGTTTTCATTTTAGTAACTGAATATGAGACATTGGATATGTATATAACCGTATCATGTACCTAGAGTAAGAGAGGCACATTAGGGAGGTAAACAGTGTGCAGTAACATATCGTGTACATAGAGTAAGAGAGACACACTGGAGAGGTAAACAGGCTATTTAATAACTATTTCATGTACAGTCGTACAACAAGGGGGCACACTACGGAGGTAAACAGGGTGTTTAATAACCATATCATGTACATGGAGTAAGACAGGGACACTAGGGAGGTAAACAGGGTGTTTAATAACCATATCATGTACATGGAGTAAGACAGGGACACTAGGGAGGTAAACAGGGTGTTTAATAACCACATCATGTATGTGGAGTAAGAGAGGTACACTAGGGAGGTAAACAGGTTGTTTAATAACATGTCTTGTACCTGAAGTAAGAGAGGCACACAAGGGAGGTAAACAGGGTATTTATTAACCATATCATGTGCAATGGAGTAAGAGGGGCATACTCGGGAGGTAAAGAGGGTGTTATATCATGTACATGGAGTAAGAGAGTCTGACTAGGGAGGTAAACAGGGCGTTTAATAACCTTATCATGTACCTAGAGTAAGAGGAGCATACTAGGGAGGTAAACAGGGTGTTTAATAGCCATATCATGTACATGGAGTGAGAGGGGCACACTAGGGAGATAGAGGATGTTAAACATGCAGAGAGATTCCGGAATTTTGTAAACACAAACTCCCTGGACCAGATAGTCAATACGCCTACCAGGGGTGCAACCATACTGGATCTGGTCCTCAGTAATATGGGAGACTGCTGCACACCCCCTACTGTAATGCCTTCCCTGGTAAGGTCAGACCACAAAATGATCTCCTTTGAAATAAAAATAAAACCTGGACCCGCAGCTAAACCGGGAATATTCAGGAACTATTCTAAGTCTAACCTCCTGCTATTAAGTGAGAACCTGGCAAAATTTCAAGCCCCTATAAACCTTGAGAACACTTCTGTCTATGCAGAACTGTTCACAGAAACCCTGTACAAGCATGTTAATAGCTGTATAGAAGCAGCTGTACCCACCAGGAAGAAGTACTGAACTAACTGAAAAAACAAGCCACCCTGGTGGAATCGCAAAATTAATCAGATGTAAAACAGGAAGAAGAAAATCATGGCAAAGATTAGGAGGTGCAGCACCCAGCAGGATAAAAGCACTCTCATTAAACAAACTCAGAGGTCAAAAAAATTCTACCAAAGCCAAATTTAAGGTAAGTTTGGCCTCCCAGGCCAAGGACAACCACAAAGCATTCTTTAGCTATGTCCGCAACCTCAGATACAATACACAATTGTGTGCAGAGCTCATTGTAAATGGAGCCACCTATACTGAGCCAGGAGATATACCAAACCTCCTGGCTGAAAATGCAGATCCAACTTTATTCCTCTCTCCCCCTCAACCTTCCCTCAGGAAATATCAAATATAACTCCCCCTACTATCATTAGGAAACAGGTCCTTAATGCTCTCTCTAAGACCAAGAACACTGTATCAATGGGCCCAGACAATATTGCTGGATGCCTTCTAAATAGCATGGAACATGACCTATCAGGGCCTTTGGAATTGCTATTTAACTATAGGCTCCAAATAGGCTTCATGCCTCATGAATGGAAAAAGGCAACGGTCATCTCTATGTACAAAGGCAGGCCATCTACAGACCCTAGAAACTATAGACCCATAAGTCTCACTAGGCTTATATGTAAAGCCATGGAAAGAATTATCATGGAGATGATCAATAGAGATGCAGTAAACCTCCAGACACTGGACCCAACCCAGTTTGGTTCTGTCAAGGGCAGATCAGGACTACTGAACCTGTTGGACTTATTTGAGAAGGTCACCAAAGCAATGGATGAGGAAAAAAATCATTCACACTGCCTACCTGGACCTGGCCAAGGCATTTGACACAATACCCCACTTGGGCATTGATGACCAACTCAAGAGGTTAGATACAAACCTGTATGTCACCCGGTGGATAGCCAACTGGCTCACAGGACCCAGGAAGTTAGAATTGGACAGTCCCCTCTACAAAGAGGCCAGTGCCAATGTCAGTGGTCTCTGGCTAACTAAATTTGCATATGATTGGAAATTAGGAGCTGTCATTGAATCTCACACTGACACAAATGTTCTCCAGGAGGAGCTGACACAGACAAACAACTGGTGTCAGAGTCATGGACTAAAATTAAATGCCAAGAAATGCATAATATTATCCTTTGGGAAGTCATCCATCCCTGGTAACTATCATATTGACAACACACCCCTTGGAGTTGACCCAGTAGTCAGGGACTTAGGGACCACATAGTAATCTAACCTTTGACAATCACGTGTCTACTGTGGTGAGGAAATCATTCTGTGCTGCGCAACTTATAAAAAAAGTTATGGCATCTAAGTCCAAGGAAGTCCTTGTTCCACTGTATTTGGCATTCATCAGACCTATCATTGAGTACAATGCCCCCTTTGGTATGTACCTAACCAGGCATATCCAACAACTGGAACATCCACAGAGGTTCCTCACTAAAAGAATACAGGGCATAAGTAATATGTCCTATGCAGACTGCATCAAGGCCCTATCCCTGTATTCTGTCTCCTACAGGCTTTTGAGGGGAGATCTATGCCTGACATACAGAGCATCGTCAGACCCCACTCTGGACATCCTGCATATCCACAAAACAAACAGTACCAGAATTACCCGTTCTAAAGACTTACACCTTGCCTTTGATATAAATAGGGCCAGCTTGTGAGATAGGTATGGATCCAAAGAGACTACCCTGTCTATAGAACAGGCTCCCCATACATGTGAAGCAGAGTTCCTCCATAATCCAGTTCAAGTGCAACTTGGACAATTGGATGGGACACTGGAAATTCATCCCAGGTTTGGCACCTATGTCTCTGATGCAAACAGGTAACCTGTACATGGTTCATCTCCTAGGCCCATGCATACATTTATCAAGGGTATCAGAATTTTTCAGAGATTTGGGATGCATGGATGGGCTTAAAAAGGCCCTTGTAGTCATTAGCCTAGTAAATACCTAGTAACATCATGTACATGAAGTAAGAGAGGTATACAAGGGAGCTAAACTGGGTGTAATAACCATATCCTGTACCTAGAGTAAGAGAGCACACTAGGGAAATAAACAGGGTGTTTAATAACATAATTTGTACCTGAAGTAAGAGAGGAGTACAAGGGAGGTAAACAGGGTGTTTAATAACCACATCATGTACCTAGAGGAAGAGAGGCACACTAGAGGTAAACAGGGTGTTTAATAACCACATCAGGTACCTAGAGGAAGAGAGGCACACTAGAGGTAAACAGGGTGTTTAATAACCACATCATGTACCTAGAGGAAGAGAGGCACACTAGAGGTAAACAGGGTGTTTAATAACCACATCATGTACTTAGAGTAACAGGGGCATACAGGGGAGGTAAACGGGGTGTTCATTATTCACCAGAGAAAAAAGTATTGGTTAGATGGGTGACCCTTATGGTATTCCTTTTGGGAGGACAGTGAGAAGCGAGTAGGATGGACTGAGCTGAATGTTGATTTCTGTACTGAGGAGGAAAGAGTAAAATCATTTTGTTGCTCTGGGGTTAATTTCAGATAAGAGTAGGGAGTTTATAAATACAGAGTGTTGACTGTGTTGAAAGCTTTGGCTAAATCCAGAATTAGAGGTCTAGTGAATTGACCTTTATTCATGTTAAAATGTGAAAATATCATGTATAAATGTATGGAGAGTGGTCATAGTACTCCATCCTGACCAAAATTCTGCATTGATGGATAGACTTCTGTGGATGTGAAGGAACTCAGTGAGATTGAAACAGATCAGCTTTTCATAATGTGTTGTTAGGTTTGAGAAGACTTTTTAGATGGGCTGGAAGTCATTGGTTTGGGATGGTTTTGTTGATTTTTGGAATCTGTTTGATTTTCCAAGAGAACATGAAATTAGCCAACTAGATTCACTTTTTCATTCATACAGCATATACATATGTAACAGAGTAATTAATAAACTCATGCAGTGCTCTCCTGTCACAGCAACAAGAAACATACTTTATTACTTTTAGACCTAGGGTGTATTCTGTAGTCAGTACCTAAGAGCAACCCCAACAGAGGTGTTGAAACTAAATCTGTGTTTACAAGTATCCTGTGTAAACTTCATCTTCACTCTAAAGTTTACTTTAGTATTAGCTATCATAGTATCCTCATACATATATTCAGACTTATATTACAGGACTATATAATATATCCCAAATATGTTGCATAGTTGTCATAAAATGCATCCACGTATCATATATATCAAATATAACATATTAAAGTAAAGTAGTTAAATGGATACTTCCCCTGTAATAATCTAGTTTGCAACAGTGAACATTTGTATAGAATCGGTCTATATCTCTGGTATCGCAATTTATGGTAGATATGAAACTGGTAATCAATTACATACATTTTCTGTTCTATAATATCAAAGAAGCACTTGTGGAAAGTTACAACTAAGATTCCCTCAGTGATCTTCAAGTAGCATACACCTTTTCTGGGACCCTTTAGCATAATTTTGCCATTTTAGTTCCTTTGAAAGCTTTCAAAAAAGTTATCCACGTCCCCACTGAAAACGTTATCAAACATGACCCTGTTAAGGCATAACATACCTCAGCTATTTTTTTTAAATCTGTCATTCACTAATGACCATTCCAATCACTGTATGTTTTGCAAGTGACAAAGTAATCATATAACATTCCTTAATTCAGTGGCAACATGACTGTTTATAATACCATTAAGCATAATATGCAATATTGACTAATAACCATTCATATCATTGTCTAATACCTTGTGATTGATACCCACCATAACAACATGATTCAGTGTCTTCATATCAGTTATCAGTGGGACATATAACTTAATAATCCCTCCTCAAAAAAAAAAAAAAAAGACTGCTTAATGACCACTTGGTCTTTTTCCTGCACCATAGAGTGATCTGTACTAAGGAGTTTCTGACTACAATGCGAACACAGTGCAATGTGCAATCATATAACACTTCCTTAGAATTTACATGAACAAACTACTCGCTAATATCTACCTACTCACTACTTCCTGTACCTCTCTTCCTTAAGAATTGCGGTAACAGGAGTTCTGAGATGGTTGTACACTGATCAACAGCTTAATTTCAGCTCTCCCACTGTGAAAAAAGGAACTCAGAAATAAGAGCCAGTGATATTGTCAGCTTGAGTCACTTACTGGCTAGGAAGTACACTTCCTGGATGCCAGCAAATAAGAAATTTATAGAATGTGAAAGAAAATATACCAGAAGAGGTTAAGAGAAAGCACTGGCTTGGAAGAATCCTGCATCTGTTCAGCAAAACGCATTTCAAGCTTCAATTTTGGTACAAGAGATGGCTTCCAGTAATATATAGGAAAAAAATAAATGAAAAGTACCCAGAAATGATTAAAATAAATGAAACTTTGAAAGATTATATTAACTCAAATAACAAAAGGATGGAAAAAATAGAATCTTTTTTTTAACCTGCTAATCAGATGATCTAATAAAACTGCAAAAAATCAGAGGTCGGAATGGAAAAAAAAGGCTGGCTGAGTATGAGACTTCACAAGAAGAGCTGTTTCAAAAATAGTAGTTAGAAGACAGTGTGTACAGAGAAAATATGAAATTTTCTGCTCTATTAGGGAAACTGGAATGAACAGACTATGGATTCTATGAAAGCACAAAAAATAGCTGGACTGGTATTCTACAACAGGATTTATTAACTGAAAAGATGCATGGAGTATATGCTCCAAACTTGGCCATTAGAAAGTAACCAAAACATGTATTAATAAATATGTAGTCATACCAACACAAAGAGCTGATCCTAACAAAACTGTGGCAGAAAGGAACAATATTAAAATTAGAGTCAACAGGATGTTTATAGAAAATGATTATCCACTCTACACCAATCAGAAGAAAAGTAAATTTATCTCAGTAATGAGGGAATGTTAAGAGGCAGGTATGAGATTCAACCTGCTGTACCTAGCTTTCTTCAGAATATTTGTTCTGGAGGATCAAATACAGTTTTGGATGCAGAACAGGCTAAGGAGGAAATTAAAAAAAAAACTTTCCATGAGAAAGGAAGACATAAACAAAAGGGGATTCTGCTTCTCATTCTTCTGACAATGAAGCTCGTAGAGAGACTTTGCCAGTGAAACATTTTCCAATGTTCAAATGGAAGATGCTTGAGAGACAGAAAAATGCACAGGAGCTAATTAGTAGAATCAGGGTTACCTTGAACATGAACCAGTGTCTGGTGTTGGGAGATGGAGATGAACTGGAAGAATTCAAGAAACACCAAAATTAGTTTATAACTGTGGGACTGTAAAACGGCAATCACATTTGTGAAATTTGCTTTGCAAGGAAAAAAGTGTCCGACAAAGATTGGACTTTTGTTGGCTTTGTTAAACTTGTGGGTTGACTGTAAAGCATAAACCTCACTTTATGTCAATAACTAGAAGGACTCTAAAAGGGAAAGAGTAACTGTAAGTTAAACAAAGATAGTTCTTATTTGTATTTGTAAAAAAATATTTCACGATATAAACTGTGAGTTATGTATAGTAAAAACAGTTTTGTGTAGTCAAGAGTATTTTAAATGTGAAAGGAGTATTTTCAGTGGCTGTTTTATGTGTTAAAGATATTAAAATAAACAGGAACTTTTGTAGTTGTAAGAAATATAGGCTTTACAATATAACAAGAGTCGAAAGGCTAGAAAGGATGTACAAAAGCAAGTTTAATGTTAATATGCTGTGATCTTGGGCTGATTGGGAAGGGTTATGATGTATAACTACACTGATTTGATTATATATAGAATTCAGATATTTTATCTTATTTTTGTAATGGTGCAGATCTAAGTTTAGTGCCCTTGGCTTAAGCTATTAAGTGTTTTTGTAAACAAGTAGGTTTGAAAAATAAGTCAAAATGATGAAAGTGATGAAAAATGCAGTTTCTTACATTAGTAAAGATATTAGTTGGTTTATTTTTCCACTAGCAAATTTGCAAGGATAGTCGGGAAGTCTGCAGCTGAAGGCAAGTTGTACATTCTGTTCTGAGTGAATTTTACAAGGATTTGTTGCTCACTACATTTATAATGAGGTCAATTATCTGCAGATGCATGCAATTAATCCTGAGGATTCTAAACATTCTTTGCTCAGAAAAATAAAGCTTGGAATTATGGGACGTGAATAACAGCATCCTCCCTATCAGTCTTATTACTTTAATATATTCAACAGAACAGTGAACAATTTAGTTTTAGTTAAAGATAGCCAGTGCACTTTTTCTTATGGCTAAAAATTATTTTCTGAAAGCGTACAAGCTGTTTTTCACATATGAGAGAGGGATACATATAAGAAACTAACAGCAATTAGTGTATGTGAGAATACAGACTGTAGCATATGCTTTAGCATGGATAACCTTGATTTTTTAAGTTACTTAATGTCACCTGCAGCTATTATCAGTTTGAGGCAACTGTTCTATCTGGAGGGTTAAACTTCATTTTTTGAAGATGTCCATAGTTCTGTGTCGTTGTTCTAAGTTATTAGGGGATGGGCTGCATTTAGTTTTTTGTTTGAGGGTTTTCATTAAAACAAAAAGTCTTGAAAATGTGACATGGGTTGAAATAGAGATGAGAAGAAACAATTGTATAAAAGATCAGCTTGTCAAATGTTACGTGTACATATAACACAAAAGTTAAAAACACACATTCAAAAAATGTCATCTACAATAGATGAGAGCAATAGTGTTTTATCAAAATATTTATGCTGTCCATATTATATTTAAGTGGCCTTACAGGAAAGCGTAGTGAATTATATTAAGAACTGCAGAATGCAAATACCAGTGCTGCAGGAGACACATTTTGAAAGAAACGAGCATTGAAGTTTGAAAAAGAAGGGATGCCAGGATGGATATTCAGCAGAATATCAGGGACAATGGAAAATTGGAGTAGTTATACTGATTGCTAGAGGGGTTCCCATATTGATAGAAGAGGATAAAAAAGACAGTAATAGTATATTTGTGGTAGTAAAAGGTTAGTGGCAAGGGAGGAGCATTGTGTTTGGCGTGTATATAAATACCACCAAAATTTGCTATTATGGAGCTTAAGAAAGTTTTGGGAGAAATCATCTTTTAGTAGAGAGTTGTACTTCTAGGTCAGTAATGGGACTTGATTTGCAGTAGGGAAGATATATCAGTGGGACCTAGAAGGGAAATATAACAAAAGAGGGTAGATTTCTGAAAACCAATTAGGAAAATATTCGGTATGGAAGATGTAAATTCAGTAGTAGGAACTTGGGCAGAATTGCATATTATTTCCCAAGGTACAATAACTGGGTCAGACTAGAGATTATATTTCATAAGAACATGTATACTAAATTAAACGCTTCTACACACATCCAGTAAGTTTTTTGATCATGCACCAATAAAACTAAAATAAAAATTCATGATAATGAATTAAAAAATGAGGCACTGGCACTTCCCTGCCTACATGTTAGAAAGAGAGGAATTTAAGGAATGGGAAGTGGAAATGACTTGAGAGTTATTGTGGAAGGTATACATATCTTTAGAAGCTATAGCTAGTGAGTGGGATGAAATGAAAATGGAGTTTAAAAATAGGATAAAAATAATAGGAATTACTTAGGGGGACTGACAAATGTCAAAGTACTACAAAATAAGGGGGATCTCACAGAACAAGAAGAGGAGCACATGCAGAGTGCTAAACAGAAAATAAGGGAGTATCTGGACAATATGCACAAGCATATAAAGATTGCTGTTAAGCAACTATTATTGATAACTCCAGAGCACAAAAAACTTTTGGCACAATGACTTAGGCAACAGAAATTAGCAAGGCTTGTTGCCAAACTTGGGGACCCTATAACAAAGATAACCTGAGATCCTGTATCGGTATTAGAGATATTTTGAAAAATGTATGAAAATTTGCATAAATCAGAAACATGGAAATCAAGAAAGAGCAGAAATAGAAATATTTATGGAAGACTTAATTATGCCTAGGTTAGAGGCAGATGAGGCTCAACAATTAATAGCTAAGATAATTGGAGTTCAAATAAAAATAATGATGTATAATCAGTCTTAATGAAAGTCTTCAGAAACTGATGGCATTCCTGTGTAAGTCTGGAAGTTAGGAGGGAAGAAAGTAATAAAATCTAGAAGAAAAAAAAATTTAACAACGTTTTCAAAGTATCGGAAGCAGCAAAGTCTTGGAAGAAAGCTGTGGTGGTGGTATTACCCAAGGATGATAATGACCCATTTGACCCAGCTTCATACAGATGCATTTCAATTTTAAACCATGATTACAAAGTGTTTATGTCTCTACTAGTTAAAAGAATGGCAAAGATATTGCCAAAACTGATAGACATGGATTGGTGTGTGTGTGTGTGTGTGTGTGTGTGTGTGTGTGTGTGTGGGGGGGGCAAACGTATGATAACATTAATAGAACAATGATGATCCAGAGGGAATCAGAGTGTAAGAAAATACCACTGTTGGTGGTGGGTCTTGATGCAGAGAAAACATTCAGCAGAGTAACCTTGGATTTTGAGTAGGGAAATAATAATTTTAATTAGTAGGATTTGTAAAGGATAAGAGACCAGAATTAAAGTGGGAAAGTTCCTCTCTGATTAATTGTGCTTGAACATAGATACCAAGCAAGAGTGTCCTCTTTACCCTTTGTCATTTGCTTTAATTTTAGAACTACTGGAAAAGAAAATAAGGGACTCGGAAATTTAAGGATATAATTGGTGTGGTAATCAATAAAAGTTGGATTTATATGCAGGTGATATTATTTTGTAACTGATAAATACTAAAAAGGATATCTCAGTGTTGTGGAACATTTTGAGACGGTTTACAATTTTCCAGGATATAAAACTAATGAAGATGAAAGAAAGGCTGTAGCTGTAAATTATGTACCTACAAAGGATTTGGTCAAGCAATACTCATATTTATGGGAAAACAATAAGATGAGGTATTGAGGAGTAGAGACTAACAATCTTCTGTTATGGTAGCTATGGATATGTAGGAAGAGACTAAACACAAGGTTTTTACAAAAAACTGAGAAACTGGAAGCTCTTGTTCATGGCTATGGTTAGTAAGATACTAGCAGTGAAAATGTTGTTAGTCCCTTTAGTTTTATATACAGGTTAGGCATCTTTGTATCAACCACAGGAGAAGTTGTAAACATAATGAATAAAGAGTTAAAGGAATTTATCTGAGAGGGGAATTGGGCGAGAGGTAACTGGGGATAAGCTGATCCTTCCATTTGAACAAGGTGGTTTAGGATTATCAGATTTGAAGCTATCTTTTAGAGCTGCGCAGTTAAGGCTGCTATACATAACACAAGCAGAAAGTTATAATTTAAGATGGAAAGGGATAATGATGAAGCAAGGGAAAAGTTTGTGAAATAGACTGGGATTTTGGATGCAGATCCGTAAGGAGAATAATAACCATATTGAATTTCATGTTAATAAAGTATCAGAAAGTGTTCTAAGAAGTAAGTCAACATGAGAATAGAGAAAGGAGATTTTGCCAGTAGGGATGACTGCAAGTAGGGGGTACAGAAAATAGGGAAGGAGAGGCTGGATTGTACTGGAAAACTGGTAAAAGAACCAAGATATTAGGAGCAAACAGCTAAAGAGGGAAAGGTGATAGAGTGGGATAAGGCCAGGAAGACATATGGACTGCAGGCTAGAGACAGTCTTCCCTACCAGCAGTTGTTATCAGAGTGTAGGCAAAGAGAAAGGGATAAAGGAATCTTAAGTGAAAGACCTGCTCTGGTGGAAATTTTATTTGAATGTAGACTAGAAGCTGCTGGTAAAAAGGGCTAATTTAGTAGGGCATATAAAATACTGCATGATAATGAAAAGAATCAATCAGAGAAGGGTAGAAAAGATCGAGAAGAGAGACTGGAATGGCGATTTACAAGATAAGAGTGGGAGGACATATGTATGGCTAACAAGTATGCAACAAAAGCCAGAAGGTTTAAGATCTTTGCTTGGAAGTGTTTGCATAATCATTTTATATACAAGAAAACTTCAAATAATTTTTCCTGATGGAAAATGAATTTTTGTGGGGGAAGAAAGAGGTAACTGCCCCCAAATGATTTGGGAGTGTAATGATTCGTTGGATTTTAAAAAGTCTGTACAGAAAACTCCATCATAAATATTGGGTGAGCAAATGGCTGTAATTAAGGAAATTACCTTTCTGAGCTAGGGCACCAGATCTGAATTGCCTAGACATAGTAAGGCCTTATTAAGTTTAATTCTTTTGGCTGCTAAAAAGCATTTACTAGAAAATGGGAAACAAAGTGTAAACACGCTGTATTGAAGTATTAAATATTATAAAAGAGATGAGAACTGAAAGTTGGATCTTTAAAAAGGGAAGAACAAATTACATAGAAATAGATGGAAGTTGTAGGAACAATACATGCAGAATATTTAGTTCAGGAAGTGGAATGAGGATTGTAATGCAGGAATTCTGCAGTTTATTTAACGCTGGACTGATAGTTGCAAAGAAAGAAAGAAAAGATATGTGATGTGTAATGTATGTACATGGAAAAATGTTAATATGGTTTGTTTTCTTTTCTGTTAATGTATGTTTGTGTATTAAGTGATAATTTAATAAAGGTGTTTAAAGAAAGAATTGCACCAGCAAACTACATGCCTGCATATTCCTGTCCCCTGTTTTTAAACACCAATCTTCACTAAGAAAACTGATTATTGGAGTAAATGATTAAGGGCTTTAAGGGTTTATTAAACAATGTTACCATTTATTAGAAATTTTACTTGGCACATTTGCAGTGTACCATGTAAACATGTTTAGACATGAACTTAATGCTGTGATATAAGCACATGGTTTCTGTCTTGTGGTTCATCTTGAGAAAGCCTGTCATATTTTCAACTTGGATTTAGACTGTGTGTGTTGGATATCACAATTAAAATACATTTGGAAGCATTATCCGGTGAGAAGAGTTTATTGGATTTCAGTGCTTCTGCTTTTGTTCTCAGCTCTTGTTATGTTTAGACATGGTAGTCATTATTGGTGTTTGTTTTCTTTTATTTGCTATGTTAGAGTGTTATTACCTTGTGTAAGGTATTTGTAGTTTTGTATTTTCTGCATTTGTGGTTCTTTTCTCCCCTGGACTCCAGAGTTAATTTGCTCAGCTTGACTATCCCAGTTAACAAAAGCCTAATTAATTGTAGCAGCAGTTGTATGTTAATGTTTATCCTAACATGGTTATATAAATTTAAAAGTTATACATATATACGTGTGTATTTCAGGTCCATTCACAGCATAATGATTTATTCCAAAGCTGATTCATTAAACTAACTCTTAATGCATCGTGATGCCATGTTTGCTTTATCAGGCAAAAACCTATAGTTATACAAGCTTATAAATTTTACACAGCCTAGTAAATCTTTTTAATCCACTTTCTTGTGAATCCATAACTAAAACTTCCAGCTGTTCTCCTTTGAACATCTTATACAACTGGTAAACAGTAGCATCCATCCTTTTAGCACCCTCAGCTTTAACCTTCTTTAAAGAGCAATTTCACTTCATCCTGTGTTATATCCATTTATATCTCTTTTAGCATTTCTACATTCAAAGAACTATATTTCCAATCATTTTTTTCCGTCTCTTCCTTTACTCTGTGTAGACTAAAAACTCCTTCACTTTCCCTATCCTGTCCTCCTGCATTACATTATGGTCCTTATTATTTCATAGCTTCTCTATGATGATATATTCCTACTCACTGAAGTACCTAATAAAGGATTCACCTTTCTACCTTTCCCTATAGAACTCTGTTTATGCATCTACTTTTTCATAATGGCTTCATCAATGGCAGATCCTCCTTAGTAAACCTGGTGGACTTCTTTGAAAATCTACCAAAACAATGGATGAGAGAAAATCAGCACACACCATGTATCTTGACCCCACAAAGGCATTTCAACAGTAACCCTCACTCGGTCATGATAGAGAACATCTCCTAGCTGAATGTAAACCTCTGGGTAATAAGAGGGATAACTAATTGGCTCAGAAATAGATCCCAATATATAAGGTACTTTGCTTATAATCTCTCCAGAGGAAATGTGACTAGTGGTGTGCCCCAAGGTTCTGTTCTTGGTCAACTCCTGTTTGGCAGGTACTTCTCAGAGTTCAAACCCAATGTCAAGATGATTGCAAACTAAGAGCCATGACCAACTCTCCAGAGGACACAAAAATTCTCCAGTAGAGCTTCTCCAAGCAAATGACTGGTGCAAGGACCATGAACTAAAACTAAATGCCTAGAAATGTATATTGTACCCTTCAGCAAGCAAGACCACCCTGTAATTACATCATAGACAACACACCCCCTGAATAAGGGGGGATATTCCAGGGTAACTCTGTCACCATTGCTATTCTGCCTTACCCTTAACCCATTAAGCTGTTTGCTTAACAGCTTAGGCCATGGCTATAATTTGTCTCCTAGAAAGCAGCAAAATGTAAAGACTTCTCACATTCTCTTTGTCAATGATTTAAAACTGTATAGCTCATCACATGAGAAACTGAAAGTACAACTGTAGGTTGTCAAAACTTTTACAGATTATATAAGAATGTCGTTTGGTTTTGATAAATGTGCAAATGCAACCTTTAAAGCAAGAAAACTGCAGCACCAGGAAAACATCAATTTGGGACAAGAATGTGATATATAAGAACTTGAGCAAGAGGGAGTGTATAAATATTTGGGAACTGATGACGGGTCAACAATAAAACATGAACAAATGTGAATAAAACTAGTAAGGAATAATTTAGAAGACTTAAATTAATCTTGAAAACAGCATTGACATCTAGAACAAAATCCAAGCTATAAACCAATTTGCTCTTCCTGTCCTAACTTAGTTTTGGAGTGGTTGGCTAGCCCCAAAACGTGTTGGATAGATTAGATAGGAAAACAAGAAGGATGCTTCATGCTCACCAAATGATTTATAAAAATCACTGTATACCAAGATTACATATTCCCCAATCCGGAGGAGGGATGGGCCTCCTTGAAATTGATTATATGTATAGATCTGCAATCATGGGACTCCACACATATTTGCTGACCTCACAAGACCCAAATGTAGTGAAAATTTTGAAATATGAGGAGAATAAGTCTAAGATGACTTCTCTGCTTAATCTAGCAGAAGCATATCGGCGTCAAGCAGGAATGGAAATCAAGCTAGAAGTAGATAAAAATCAGGCAGCAACTAAATGTGCCATAAAACAAAAGAAAGAATATAAGGTGAAAGACCAGATGAGAATGCAAGAAATATGGAAAATGCATAAATATAGTTGCAAGTATAAAAACTTCTGGAAGAACCTCATGCTGATCAGGAACGAGTGCAGTAATAGTTAAGGAGAGGTGAATTCAAACCAAGAGATGAAAGGTTAATATTGGTGGCCCAAGATAGTGGGCTATGTACATGCTGGTTTCCAATGTCTATTGAACATGTGGGAGAAACAGACAAATGTAGGTTTTGTAAAACAGAACTGGAAACAGTCGCACACCTCATTGCTGGTTGTGACATTCTAATGGCAGAAGGACTGTATACTGAAAGGCATAATAATGTGACAGGACTATTGCAGCGGGGATTGTGAAAACATTATGGTATTGAAGTGGCTGAAAAATACTGGAAACATGAGCCACAAAGCATCATAGAAAATGTTTATATCACATGGCATCACCCATGATCAACAGTTCAAAAGATACATGCTAGAAAATCAGATATAGTGGTTCATGAAAAATAAGACAAAAGTAGCATTGATCATTGAAATCGCCACACCCAATGACGACAGTGTGTTGTATACAGAGAAAGACAAAGTCTTAAAATATTAGGATCTGCAGGCAGAAATGAGAGCAATGTGGAAGAAAGATACCTAGACATTTCCAATAATAGTAGGAGCAACAGGTCTTATAAAAAAGAATCTGCACTCGTAATTAGATATGTTACCAGTCCATAATCTACACTCCTTATTAGATATGTTACCAGTCCATAATCTACACTCGTAATTAGATATGTTACCAGTCCATAATCTACACTCCTAATTAGATATGTTACCAGTCCATAATCTACACTCGTAATTAGATATGTTACCAGTCCATAATCTACACTCGTAATTAGATATGTTACCAGTCCATAATCTACACTCGTAATTAGATATGTTACCAGTCCATAATCTACACTCGTAATTAGATATGTTACCAGTCCATAATCTACACTCCTAATTAGATATGTTACCAGTCCATAATCTACACTCCTAATTAGATATGTTACCAGTCCATAATCTACACTCCTAATTAGATATGTTACCAGTCCTTAATCTACACTCGTAATTAGATATGTTACCAGTCCATAATCTACACTCCTAATTAGATATGTTACCAGTCCATAATCTACACTCCTAATTAGATATGTTACCAGTCCATAATCTACACTCCTAATTAGATATGTTACCAGTCCATGTAACCCCATACAAATTGCAGGAGTCATTACTGGGCACATTGAGGGTGCTACAAAGAGCACTTTTGGGTGACATCAAAGATTAAAACAATACTAATTTCATGAACTTTAATTGTAGTTTGACTTAGGAATAGGGTCCATTCCTGTCATGGTATTAGAAACCCAAAAAATTTGGAGAAATTAAAAAATTTGAAAATGAATGCTGTAATTAAAGACCTGGTATCTATGTAGACAATGAACTGATCTTTGATCAGTTCATATCTACGATTGTAAGGAAGATCTTTTTCATTGCACAGCTTATATCTAGTGATATGTCATCCATATATAGCGAAGTGATCATTCCAGTATACTCAACATTTATCTGAAAGATCATGGACTGCAATGCTCCCTTCGGTATGTAGAGGTCCAGACACTTGTCTTAATTGGAGTGATCACAGCATATTTTCACTAAAAAGTCAAAAGCCTAAGTCACAACCATCCCAAAGTCCTCTTCCTCTTTTAAGTGTTATACAGGCTACTGAGAGTTGACCTCTGCTTGGCATATAGGGTATCGGCTGACCTCACCCTGTCAGGCCTGCTATACTTTTAAATGTCCAATGGCAACATTAACACTCACTTGAGCGATCTCCGTCTCCACTTATCACCCAAACAGAACATGAGGGGGATAGATATGTGTCACAGAGAATCTCTTCTATTGAACTGGCTCCCACTGCACATAAAGCAAAGTACTTCTCTTACCCTACTTAAATATAATCTAAGTAAGTGAATGGGAAATCACAGATTCACCCCCAGCTTATAGTACCCTTGTCACTCATGGATGGGACAACACTTAAACATTCCCACCATCTTTTCTTCTGTCCATCAGTGGGCTATTTGTATGTAAGGGTTTTTTGTATGTAAACTATCAAGGCTTAAATAACCAAAGGAATCTAAGGATAGGCTTCTAATGATCATTGCTGATCAATAAACCTAATAAGTACTTCTGACCCTATCATAGGTGAATTACTAGGCTAACTGCTCTGAAGGTCCATTTTAAGCCTAGGGAATAACCTGAGGTCAGAATTAAACCCTGCATCTTGTGTATATAAGGGAAAGACCTTAACCATTGTGTCCTATAGTGTTGATGCTGGTGTTGGCTGTGGTGGATGAAGGTTTGCAGGTGAAGGATCTCCATATGTCCCCCAACCTAGACAACTGATTTGTGGTCACTGTAATGGGGGACTACCAACTCGCATCCCTGGTGTGGGGCTTTCCAGTGGTTGCAGTTTTTGGAATAGGGATGACTATCAACTAGAACAACTTATTCTGATCTCACCTTTGAGGATTGCCTTCAGTAACACGCAGCTGAACACCCTCCAGTGCTAGGTATTTCTGCCCTCATAGAGGCTTCAGGATGTGTTGAATTTGGCAGTTTGGATGAGACTGCAACACCCTGCCCAGCCATGAACCCTCCTATTCCTTTTTTGGCTTGATTGCTACCACAGTCTTCATGGTACAGTTTGCATGCCTGAGGCTATATCTGTTGTAGCGGACTTGGGAAGTGTCATTGGCTGGACAACCTCTGTGCATTCATGGATCTTGCCTTGGTTTTGGAATTGTTATCAGTTGACCTTGTCATGCAGGATGACCTATTCCTGCAGCCAAACCTGTCACCAATCCTGACAATAGATGTTTTGCTGGTGTAGTGGGGAGCTCACTTTAGTTTCTTCGTAGTTGAAGTGAAGTGGGGTCCCATGAAGAAGGGAAGGCTGTTGTACCAAACTCTTTGCTACAGTTTAAGAGAAGAATAGACTATATTTTAGTAAAATATGTTGGAGGGTTTGGACAGGGCACAAAAACAGTACATGAATGCCTGGACAGGAGGGTGTGCCAGTAGAATGCACATCTGTGCTCTCCCTTGAAGATCTAAGGGGGTTAGTGCTGGCTGAGGGTAGCACTGGTTAAACCAGCCAAACAGAAGATTTAACTGCAAGTTAGAGGCTGCCTTCCCTACTAGAGATTAATAATAGAGTATAGGTATAGAGAAGTGAATAGGAGAGTGTTTAATTAAGACCAGCTCTGGTAATACTTAAGTTGAGTCTAAAACAGAAGCTGCTGTCTAAAAAAGATAATTAATATGACTTATAAAATATTACATAACTATAAGAATCAGTCAAATGAGGTTAGAAAATATTGGGAAGAGAAAATAGAAAAGCAAATTACGAAGAAACCATGAAGGGCATCTGCACGTCCCACTGTGCAACAAAGATGGGAAGATTTAGGATTTTTGCTTGGAAGTGTTTGTGTACGTATTCTTATATCCCAAGCAGACTTCAGAGAGTTTCTCTGAGGCAGATTTTAAATGTTGGAGGTGTGATGGGAAACAGAAAGGTAAATGAGAACATGGTTTTTGGGAATGCAGCAAGTTGGCAGATTTTAAAAATTCACTACAGAGTATTTTGTTAGGAATGTTGGGGCAGCAAATGGTTGTCACAGAGGAAACTATTCTATTGAGCCAAATCTCCTTTACTACCCAACCTCATGTCAAGTGGTTTTTGAAAGATTTACAATCATTACCCACTTAGAAGGCAGGTGACTTCTTCTTGGGATCTTAATTTCATTTTGGAAGAACTTACTTGTGAACACACTCATGAGGCTGATTTAAAGTTTTTATCTTGGAAAACATTATTATTCATTGCTCTGACTTTTGCAAGAATATGTGAGTTACAAGCTATTATGGTAAGTTGTCCCTATCTCATTTTCCATAAGGATAGCTGGACTTCGAGAACAATTCCTTCAGTTATATCCAAGGTCATGTCAGAGTTTACATTGTCAAGCTATTCATCTTCCTGCTTTCATCATAGAGTCTACAAATAACTTAGAATGTTATGTACTCTGGATGTCCACAGGCAACTTGGATACTATACTGACAAGAAAAAAAACCTTTGGGATTTTTGATAATGAAGGTAAGTAAAAGGGACCAGCAGCGACTAAACACACAATTTATAAATGTTTTTCTCATGGTAGTACTGTTTGTTATTCTTGCCATAACAAAACACTTCCAGGTGAAGTGACCTCTCTACAAGGGCTTTGGCTAGTCCTGTGGTATTTTGGAAAGAAGTGGACTCTGGGAATATACTATTGACAGCAACTTGGTCATCGGTGCACACTTAGAATGTTGTTTAGGCTTGTGAATGGTGCATTAGAAAATAGACTCTTTTTCTAGGTCCGGGTTAAGCTTTGCTAGGAGTGATCTCCGGGATCTCATGGACTCTGATCTGTCTTACCCCTTCCTAGTTTTCTAAGCTGTAGTATTCATGGTTTACTATTAAAATGTCGATGTGAGACTGCACGCATATGAAAATTTCAAACTACAGATGTTCAAATGTTTCATGTTTGCGCACTCAATGTTCGAATGTTTATATTAGCAAATGCAGTGTGCATTCGCTAATATAAATGCGAAGGACTGTACAGAGATAGCGGTACAGTGCTGTTAGGGAAATTCATCCCTTTCCTCACTGTAGTAGGATCTCGGAGTTAGAATATATAGTTAACGGGGGTCACCCCCCCACAGGGGGGTTCTCCCCCCTCCAAAAACGGGATGTTCCTTGCAGGAGTATGGGTCGAATTTGACATTTACGGCAACAACCCATGATTTTCGACATTCTAACCTTCCAGTTTTACAAATTTTCGGTGTTATTTTTAAATTTTTAGTTACATTTTTGTTTTAATTTTCGATTTTTTTAATAGTAAACCGGTATTCATCACATATAGCTTAGGCTACTGACCTAATGATGAACATAGTACAGTTGTATAAGTGAGCTTACCATAACAGTAATGTTCGAATAGATCACTGTTCCAACAGCAGCATCCTGCCAGCATCCTTTTATTCTGCTATTTTTATGCAAGAGTGTAAAATTTTTATTATTGTGAATACTGTTTGGCACATGGCTCTAGTCTCCCTCTCCTGAGGTAAGAAAGCCCTGAGGTTTTGGTGCCTTAGCCACTGATTTTTTTATGCTGCTTCCCTAATGCAGGGGCAGTGGCTAGAGTGCGTGATAGGTGCACTAAAGCTTTCAAGCTTGGCCGTCTGGGTCCAGTCCTTGGCAGAACATCCCATATAGCTTAGGCACCTGTAGTAGCTGTGATCTCTTTGAACATCTATGCAGAATGAGAGAGGAAGAAAGGATGAATCCAGCTGTAGAGCGACAACGGACTGTGTAATTTGAAAAAAGGTCTTGTGAACTAAAAACAATGTCGTATTGGTTATATAGCTGTAATGTTGGTAACGGACTTTGGATTAGTTTACTAGTACAATGAATGGTATATAAAACTTTGTTGTTCTGCCTAAGTGGTTGCGTTGGTCAACAATTTCCATTTGAATTTCTCTTTAATTACTGAGGTTTTGATCTCAATGAAAGGATTACATTTTCTGTTCTAGATTCATGGGAATAACTCTTTCTTTTTTGTTTCTAAATTCTAGGAATCAAAAAAGAGGTTTGACAATGATGAAGAATTTAAAAAACGTGCAGTGCAATGTGCATTAAAACTGCAAAATAAGGAGCCTGACTTTGTTAAAGCATGGTCACTGATCTGTGATGCGTCTAGACAAGGTAACCAGTTTTCACACAGACTCTTCCTTACTGTAAATGTGTATCACTCTTGGACAGCCAGAGAAGGTTGCCCTGCTTGTGACCAGGCCTTTTGCTGTTGTGGTTGAATATGTTATTGTGATGCCAATTACCTGGCTTTAGGAGTAATCTTAAAGTGCTTGAAATTGTCCTCCATAGCTTGTATCTATCCTGGGGTGGGGAACACTAAGATATGACTCAGAAGAAGTGGGGTCCCTAGCAGACTATCCATACTTTTTTATGAGTAGGCACAGATAGTTTTACATGCCTCAAATGTTTGTAAACAACACCGTTTGACCCTGCACAGCTTAACATTTCTGATCCTTGTCATGTTTAGTTACAGATACTCCTGATGCACTGCTCCTGCATATTAGCCACACTGCAAATACTTATCTTTTATTTCCGTAGCTACTTCTTTTCCTTCATTGTCGGTAGTATTGTAGTAAAGCTGTACCAACTTATGTTTTCTGAAAAAAAAAGTTGTCTTATGCCTGTTATCACAGCCTAAATGACAGTGCCTCTAATGTTGCTAATCTAGTTTCTTTTATATATTCAGTGTTTTCCATTACCATCGGCTGCATAAAGTTTGCTAATACTTTATTAATCACATGTCAAGACACCGCCTTGATGCATCTTTGGTTGGCTTCAACTTAGTCGTCTGTCCTTGTTTGGCACAAAACATGGAAGGTCCCTCTTCCTGTGATTTCTGTACGTGGAAGGTCCCTCTTCCTGTGATTTCTGTACGTGGAAGGTCCCTCTTCTGTGATTTCTGTACATGGAAGGTCCCTCTTCCTGTGATTTCTGTACGTGGAAGGTCCCTCTTCCTGTGATTTCTGTACACCTGCTCTAATGTACTGTGTGGTATCGTTCACCTGATGCATAAGTGTGCAGCTCTCCTTGAGTTTGCCAGGTCCTTTTTACCATTTGCACAGCTTAGATCACAGTCATTTCTCCATTTATGAGTCTGCATTCACAGCCTAAACAATTTTATAAGTGTCTATGTGCTCACTGAATTGTAAATCAGGACCTAAACTGACACTACCTTTATTGTCTTGGGGAGGGTCTTGATATTTAAATTTGCAACAAGTGCTATCAATTTAATCCTGCCACTCAGAGGTGTGTAGAGAGAAGCTTTAAGCCTACATCATGGCCAAATAATAACAGCTGGTGAGAGCTCTTTATGTATGACAAGAAGGAGGGTCTACCTGCAGCCCCAGTCAAAGGTTGTAATAACATCACAGACACTCAAAAACAGGACAATGCCTACTATTCCACAGGTTAAGGCTGCTGCAAATCATCCCCATTTCCCACAATCCCTGCAGTTACCTTAGTTGTTCTAGACTAGCTAAAGCTTGATCCTGAATGCCTCAGCAGAGGATGAGGGTAGGAGGAGAGACACTCCACAGTTCTTACTCTAGGGGTCCTGGAGTTCTTGTGCCATGTAGTCAGACAGTTGGGGATTGTCCTTAGTCAGGATCAAGGACCCCCTTTCTAGGAATGCATTCCTCATAGGCTGATAGGCTCATAGGTGAGTACTAGACTAGCTGCCCTTGAGGGTCATTTTAAGCTTAGCCAATTTCCCTGTCAAATGTGAGAATCAAACCCTTTACCTTATGACTGCAAGGTAAACACCTTAAACATTATACCATCCCTAAACCCAAAAGTAAGAATCAAACCCTGTACCATGTGTCTGTGAAGTAAATATTTTAACCATTAGGATAACCCTCAACCATGCCAAACCCATTCCCTTTACCTTTAAGCTGGCAAGTCCAAGTTGGGAAAGGTCTCTTGGGTCATCCTGCCTCAGGGCTAATATCTCTCAAGCTTGATATAATGTGGCTGTTTGATATCTGGTGGAAGCTTCATTTGGAAGTGCAGACTCACACCCTTAGGGAATGTGGGCTGAAACCTTAGCAGGGCCAACTGTGAGTGTCAGTTCATGTGCACCTGTTAAATATTCCATGATATTGACCAAACATCAGTCAAACACTTGTCTTTGGTTCATACTATTTAAAATTTTATTTTATTTCATTTTAATGTTTGTTTATCGGGTGTGTGACCTGAGCTGGTGACCCTTATTAGTTAGGACTAGACCAGTTGTGGGTAAGACTTAATGCAAAGGAAATTATATTGTTATTGGAATGTAAAAGTTGCATTGCTGAGAGTAATATTTAGATAATTCCATAGTAAATTGTAGAAGCAATTCATTAAACATATTCATAATAATGACATCTGGGATAAGAAGTGTTTCTATACGAATCCACAAGGATGGTTCCTTATTATGTGATCGAAACCTTAGAGTATCGAATACCTAAATGTCGATCACTAAATGTCAAAGGTAAAAATTGTGAATGGCTGTTTCCACACAAATGAGTCATTTGGCTATTACGTGGATTTTGTTCTTTCACCACTGTAGAGCGATCTTGGAGTTGGTATATTTAGTTGGGGGGGGTGTGGGGGGCATATCAGGGGTGTGGGGGTGAAGCCCCCTCTTCATTTCTGTTTAAAACTTTTTTATTTGGCCAATGGCATTATTTCCCAATGTGCAAACAGCTGTTTTTGATGTTAAGGGTTCGATATTTCGTGATTGACCTTTAGGTGTTCAATAATTTAAGGTTTTGATCACATAATGTAGACCGCAAGAGGATATATGCGATGTGGGGGACATGACCTGATGGATTCTGTATCTGTGCCCATTTACCCATTCATTGTGGGAGGAGGATATATGCGATGTGGATGACTTGATCCGATAGCCTCTGTATCTGCACCCATTTACCTGCTCATTCTGGGAGGAGGACATATGCGATGTGGAGGACATGACATGATGGCCCCTGTACCCATTTACCCATTTATTCTGGGAGTATGGGAGCTGGGCATTCCTGGACTAGCCAGTAGCCCTACAGCTCATTTGTCCCTGGTAGGGAATCCCAGGTGGTCCTCTATTCTCTGGAGAAAAATCATTTGATAGAGAGATGGCATCTTGCTGGTGCTTCAGGGTGACCCACCGTCTCCCCCCTGGGTGAGCTCCCCTCCCCTCAGCAACTCTTTTGGTCTCCCTTATTGCTGTCTCCTATGTGATCACTCAGACAGGTTGGGCTTACTAGGCTCAGACTTCATAGTGTGTAACATGTAGTGCTCTCACTAGATGTCATCTGTGTAGCAAGCCAGATTTGCTTCCCTCCTCCCTGGACGGGTGACTGAGAAGTGGCTGCTCATTCCCATCCTCCCCAGCCAACTTTTTTTGTTTGTTTTTTAAAAATTGCACTTTTATTTTTGAAGTACTGGGTCTTACAGTATCAAGTTTGCTATTTTTGTTAGAGAGCCAACTCTTGCAGGCAGATGTTACCTATGTCATAGTCATGGCTTTATCTTTCTATAGAACAGAGCTGGCTCTTTTTTTCCAGAGTCACACTTTAGTTTTTGAAGTGCCGAGACTTGCGAAGCCTGGCATATTTTACAGCCAGGTGCTAATTAAATGACTAAGATTGTGGTAGTAATGGATTAGGTGAATGTAGTACAGCATTAGGGGAAATGTGTGATATGAAAGAGTTCTGAAAGCGAGATGAAGATTAAATGTGACACCCGTGTCCCTCATGGACAGGGGGAGCCAGTGTTGATCACAGACCTGCTCTTTTCATAAATCCGTTCTGCGAACTACCCAAAAAGAACAAATGGGGATACTTGGGATTAACATGGCTGGCTTGTAAAGACTCTAGGGCCGTCTAGAGCCTAGTAACCTCTTATGAACCTATGAAAACATTGATGGAGAAGAGAAATTCAAAAGAAGTATTAAATGAAATGAAAACACTAAGGTAGTTTTGTAGTCTATGTATTTATTACAGGTAATATTAAGTCTGAGAGCAGTGACAATCACTTGGATTGGCAAAGTGTTTAAGAATGTTTTTTCTAAAGAGGAGTAAGATAAAATTTCTGACGAAGTGTTTAAGAATGTTTTTTCTAAAGAGGAGTAAGATAAAATTTCTGACGTTAGAAGGGTTGGTCCAAATTCTGTTAGGAAAATTGGGAAAAGGGACTCCATGTGGAACAGATTTGGCAGATGGTCTCTCAGGAAATAATTCTTTAGGCTTGTTCATAGTTGGTGAGTTAGTGGTGGGCAGAAGTTAAGGAAGAGTACCTTCTGTAAGAGACTGGAGAAGAGAAAGGTGGATCCTTAAATGTTGTAAAGGGTATTATGCAAGCAAAAAACGAGTTTAATTGAGAAAACCAGAATGTCAAATAATTTTTTTTTTTTTCACTTTTTTAACATCATTTATAAATTGAATTGCATAGTGTAAAATGAGGGATGGCATGTTTCAATGTTCTAATAAGAACACTCTGAAGTGGTTTTCCTTCTTAATCTGTAGGTTCTGTGGGAGGTTTTATGTAGCAAAAGAGACTTTTTCAGCATGCAGCTAGGAGAGGGTGGAGTCAACAACCACATCTGGATATTTGTAGGAGTCGGTAGAATAAGTGAGATTGCCTGACGTATCAGTAAGAGTCCAAGGGAACATCAGGTTATGCTATGGGCAGTACCAAAGGGTATAGTTTAGTTTTAGAAGAATCCACAGACAGTTTATTTTCAAAGAATAAGTGCAAGAGTTGGATGAAACCTTGAAGATGGGATGAGAAAATCAGGATTATTAGAGCTTCAAAGAGCAAGTCATTTCCATAAAGATTCATTTTAGCTCCAGTAAAGTCATATGAGAACTTGTTAAAAACTGAAAGGATAAGCCCTAAAACTGAAACCTTTTTGACTTTTGGAAGAAGTGAGTAGAACAGAGGGTTTAGTTGAAAAAGTGAGTAGAACAGAGGGTTTTGTTGAAAAGAATTATGAATGGGTGCTTAAAGAAGTAGTCTTTAATCCACTTAAGCAGTCAGTAGATAATATATGACATTTGAGTTAGAAGTAAGGCCTGGTCAGCAAAGTCAAATGCCTTTTTTAAAATCAAAGAAGATATCTCTGGTTATTAAACCAAAGTCTATATTGTATTGTAAAGAAAGTCTGTCCTGTGGTAGTACTGGATTTTGATATAAAACCTTATTGAAGTCTATGTCCTGTGGTAGGTGACTATCTTTTGGGGAGAATAAATAAGGGTCTACTTATATTATTGACTGACAGCAGTTTTTGTCCCAATCTAATATCAGAATGGTACACAGAAAGTGGCTGCCTTTTGGGGGTAGGGGTGAAGAGTCATGTTGTATTTACAAATGACACCAGTATCTTGAAATATGACAGTGAGCTTTTGTACCTTAATTTTCATACCAATTTAACAGGGGGGGATGCACAGAAAATGACTACCTATTCTTACGGGAGACAGGTAATTTGATTTATATATTCGCACAAGCATTTATCTTCTCCGTTTATTATGGTGTTTGTCAGCTTTGAGCATTAAAATTTGAGTAATACTTATTTCTTTCGTGAAATAAAAAGCAGAATTGAATATTTTCTGTACACACGATTTTTGTTCCGAATATCTTTGGATCCAGGTTTGGAAAAAAAGCTCTAAAATGTACCTCAGAAAATCTATTACCCCATGGCTTCTGGTTGTCTGGATACTCCCGAACACCCCCCCCCCCCAGCATAATTTAGTTATTACGGGGTAGTAGTCAGAGTGTGTTAAAAAGATGCTGAAAAAAACAAAGTTAGAATAAGACTGAATGTCCTTCTTTGACCACAGTTTTTGTTCAATCAGTGGACAAAAGAAACCTTCTATCTTCTGGGGGGGCTTGTAGCCCCCAGACCTCTGGCTTACTGCAGTTGTTAACTCCACAGTTATCAGGGTGTAGTGTTGCTTACAGAGAACATATATGAATGAATGAATACCACTAGCAAAAACTGAAGAGTTAGACAAACTGGGAGGAAAAAAAAAAGTAATCTGGATAGTGTGAGTTGGCCATGATAGTTGTGTGTGTGGGGCGGGGGGACCATAGGGCCTTTTTTGCCTAGGATACAAGTTTACCTAAGACACCAGCCCTGTTAGTAGATATGGAATTGAAATGAAACTTGAACAGTGGAACAAGGTGCACTAAGGGATTAGTAGAAAAATGAGTGGGATGGGGGGAGCAATTTTGGAGAACTACATTTGAAGGAACTCTGCACAGCCTAGCCAGAATAGTGGGGATTTGTTTTGTTTCTTTAAGGGTTTAAGTATTTTGCCTTTAGTGCGGTAAGACAATTTTCTTATTTCTTAAAGTAATTTGTTGTTGGCATGTATGGTACTTTGATTTTGCAGCTTTATTATCTTTATTTATCTGCACACACACACACACACACACACACACACACACATATATATATATATATATATATATATACATATATATATATATATACATATATATATATATATATTTATTTTTATTTTATTTTATTTTTTTGAGAGTTACTGTGTGGCATAAGTGTTCTAGGTTATTGGAAACCTTCCATTTCTATTAAAGTTTATCTCATGCTCTCAGCTGTTTTTTTTCATATCGTGAAGTCCGGGGACAAGTTTTTCTTCCATATAACCCTTTATCAGTTCTACCATTTAGATATATTCAACTTTTTTATGAGCTGAAACACTTTTATCACATCAAGCCTATCTGTCAACAACTGCTTCTTTAACTTCTTCCAAATTTATATTATTTTCTCTGGTAATGACTGTCCCAACTCTGTTGTTCTTCCTTTCTTGTTTCCTGGCATCATTGTCTTCTCTATAAAATCCTGTCTTCATATCACTCGACCAAAGTATTTGAGTTTTAGTTCTACTTTCATATCTCCCTATAAACACTGTTGAGTGATTTTGGTCTTGCAGTCTATATAATTCTCAAAGGTTTTCTGCAATATCACAGTGCACAAGCATTTTTTTGTATGAGAGGGCATAATAAATTAAGATACCATAAATGATGATTTGGATACTGTACTTGATAAGAAGGAACCACCTTAATCACCCCTTGGCTTGAAAGAAGAATAAAAAATAAATGTGTTTGGTGTTATTATTAACACACACATAATTTTTTTAATATTTCAGAGTACTTTTTCTTTAAAAATATGATCTGTGTTTATGTTTCCTCTGATTGGTGTTTTTTTTTTTTTTTAAAGTTAAATAACATTTAAAGTTGTGGAGCTTAATTTTAATTATCCAAGGAAATCCTGAGATTACTATGACAAAATTGCTCATAGGTTTATTGGTTTAGTAAAGTCTTAGAACAGTATTAATGGTTTTAAGTATACATAAAGTGAATATAAAGAAAAATTGTAAGGTAGAGGCTTAGGTCATGTATGGGTCATTTGGAGAGCTGGTTATTCGACATTTGCACTGTCATTCCAGGAGTTAGAGAAGGAAATCACTGGGACCTTTGCTTTGCCTTTTGTGCCACTAACGACCTCACCCTATTTGATCTCCTGCACCACTGCAGAACCAACAGCTACACAAATACCATTACCAGGTATCTTAATGTACAGAAAAATAAACAAGACATGGTGCCAGGACAGGTTCCTAACTCAATGCATTCCTCACCTCCACATCAAACAAAGCAGTACCCTGGCAAACTTCAAATTCATTCTTAATAACTAGATGGACAACCATGAACTCTTCTGTAGATTCATTTCATAGCTTTCCCGGACAAAGGAGGTCAATACCACTGAATTATATTGTAATTTCAAGGGCTTATGTGGTTAGACTCTCTATGGTCTTAGTTATTGCTTGCATTGATTTTTGTCTATGAAGCCATGAAACAAAAAGTGCTGTGCATTTTGGAAAGGTTTTGAGAAGGTCTTAATCAGAGAAAATGAAGAGAAAGATTTATTGTACCTTTTTTTCTATTAACTAAAACAGCCATAGGACTTGAGACAGAGAAACACAGTTCTAATCCTACAAATTAAGCTCTAGAAATTTCCCCAGCTGCTCTCATACAGTAATGGAGATGCTTTAACTAACAACTACATAATAATTGACAATGAAACAAAGTATAATAAAGAACTGCTGCATAATCAAAACAAAACAAATTAATTGAAAAACACTGATTTTCCAGCACTTATTATGATTTAAAAGCTTTTTTTTTCACATATTGTACTTATTTGACTGCCTGCACTTTTAAAAAAATAGTTTTTTGTTTAAATAGTTTACCTGTTGTAGGCTACACACTAAAGTGCGATAGCCTTTTCTGATCGCTTGTAGTCGTTTAAAGCTGTTTTAAGTGTACTTTTTACTGTTTTTGCCTTATCTTTTCAAAAAAAAAAACAAACAAAATTACTTTTTGTTCCCGCCTTTCTAAGCTAGTATAGTCCAGTTTTCAGGCTAGTGCTGAATTCAGGGCTGTGTTACAAGTTTCGGAGTTGCCCGTACCTTACTTGTATAGAGGGAAGAGAGGGGAACTTTGAGCAGCCATCTGTCCCTGGAGGAGTGGTTCCAGCCCAGACGTTAGAAGTTTAAAAACCTCGTTTGCACGGTTTTGTGTGCCGGGCAGCACCAGTTAGCTAGGGTTAAATTATTCCAGTTCCACTAAGTCTCCTCTTCAGTTTTTCACGTGAAACTAGTCTAACTGTCAACCTAAGCACTCAAAAAGCATCCTACAGTCCAGCACTTGCTTAGACCTAATAGCAAGCACTAATATACCCAGACACTTGATTGCCCAGCAGGGCAAGGCTCTTTATCCACCCCTCACCAACCAAGCGACTAAGCAGCTCACCCTACTATTCAGGCATGACCAAAAGGCAACTTCAGGTGTACTCTCCTGTCCAGCTGGTGAATCTGGGTATCCTGAGGCAATGTTACAATTGCTTCACGTATACAGACAACCCTCTCCTCCTACCACAAAACACTAACATATGCGAGAGATGCAGTTATACAGCCAAATTGGAGGCTAAGATCTCTCCACCCAAGACTGGAACAGACAGTCATGAAGAGAAGGTTAACACTTACACCACACCTCCAGCCTCACATAGACCTACTAAACCAGCGCTGGCAAAAAATTCACATAAATATACAAAATCATACTCAGAGGCTCTAAATAACAACCTGCAAAAGCATCGGAGAGTTCCAAAGCAGACACCCACAAAACCTGCACCTCCCGTCACAAACCAGACAACACATAAAACACAAAATCAATGTGCCACGCAGTCACAGCCCTTAAGGTGAAATAACATACCTAACACACTAGTAATAGGTGACTCAATAGTCAGGCACACTGAAGCCCCACTCACTAGGCTGGACTAAAAGAAGGTTACTGTTACCTGCCTGTAGGGAGCCAGAATCCACCACATAACACAAGCACTTAGGTCACTCCAGAACAAGTACAAATATGACTCTGTCATTGTTCATGTTGGTGTGAATGACCTGAGATGTACCTCCCTGGACTACATGAAGAGAGACATGGAAGAGCTCTCTGATCATGTAGCCTAGGCGGGTATAACCCTGACCCTGAGTAGCATCCTCCCCTCACCAAGAATGATACATCAGTATAAAGAAAAAATGATCAATTTCAACAATTGGCTACACTGTCATTCAAAGAGGATCCAGAGTCTGTCAGCCTGGAATGACATGGTCGACAAGCCACGTTGGTTCGCAAGAGACGGCTTGCACCTGTCACCCTTTAGCTTTCGAATACTGGCCAAGGCTCTTGCTGCCCCCATAGTGCCTTTTTTAGTCAAGGCTCAAAATTCAAACCCACCTCCGTAAACAGCACAAGTAAAAAAAAATGAGGGTTATGCTACTCAACTCCAGGAGTTTAAATCTCAAAATGCACGTGCTCGAAGCACTCCTCAGTATGGAGAACGTCAACATCTGTGCAGTAACTGAAACCTGGTTCAAGGCTCCAGACAGCACCCCAGCACTACTGGGCTACAACTCATGCCACACATTTCGGCCACAGAACACGGACCAAAACACAAAAGAAGGGGGTGTATCCATAGTCATCAAGGATACCCACACCTCCAGGTTAGTGGCACAACATGATACCTCTGAGATCATCCATGTGCAACTAACATCGGGCAAATCTCAATGCAAATTGTGGCCTGCTATGGATCACCCTCCATGACCCAGTACCACCACTCCGCCTTTCTGGAGACACTGGAAAACATGAAGGTCCTACCGAACACCCTGATATTGGGAGATTTCAATTACCCTACCATTAACTGGGAAAACTACTTGAGTACAAACTCCCAGGCTCAGCGCTTCCTGGAATTTATCAACTCAAATGCCCTGGATCAGCTGGTAAACTCCCCTACCAGAGACCGCAACATATTGGACCTAGTCATCACCAACATGGGCGACAGGTGTTCCGTACCGGAGGTTAACCCGTCACTGGTTAGATCAATCCATAAACTAATCACCATGGATGTCCACACCCCTCCACCACCCCCAACTAAGGAAACCACAGTGAAAAACTTTTCTAAAGCAAATTTCACCTTACTTAAGGCAGAGGTGGTAAGTTTCACAGTTCCCACGCTAAAGGATAGCACTGCCCAAGATGCAGAATCCTTTACAGTTGCACTGTGTGAGCACCTACAAGGATGCATGGATTGTGCCATCCCTATCAAAACCAAGACTCACTCCCCTAAGAGAATGAAACCAGTCTGGTGGACCCCTGCCATAAACAGGTTATACAACAAAAGGAGGAAACTAGTTCAGAAAAAAAGCAAATCCCAAGAAGGAAAGACATCCCTGATCAGTATCAGTAAGAAACTAAGGTCCCTCATAAAATCATCCAAAGCTAACTTCGGAAGAAAAATAGCCAAGGATTCAAAAGATAACCACAAAGCCTTCTTTAGCTATGTCAAGAATCTAAGCGGCAACTTGCAGATATGCTCTGAGCTAGTGCAAAATATCACAAAATATACTGAACCTACTGGTATTGCCAACATCCTGGCAGATTCAGTGCAAACTTCACCTCCCTCTCACCTTCAAAAGGGCCCACAACAATACTGGAAAAGTGTAGTGTCCCAGAAATCACAGAACCACAGGTGAAAACAGCTCTTTCGAACTAACCCCCCACCTAAACACGCTGTTCAACCTCAGCCTCTCTCTAGGCTACATGCCCATAGAATAGCGCACAGCAAAAGTTATTCCTCCCCACAAAGGAGGGGCCACAACTGACCCTTGTAACTATCGCCCCATAAGCCTGACTAGCCTGGTCTGCAAGGCTATGGAGCGCATCATCATGGAACTCATTAACAAAGACATTGGGAACCTCCAAACACTTGACCCGACTCAGTTCGGCTTTGTTAAGGGCAGATCATGCCTACTAAACCTAGATGACTTCTTCAAGACAGTCACCAAGGCCATAGACGAGGGAAAGGTGGTTCACACAGCCTACTTTGATCTCGCCAAGGCATTCAACACCATTCCTCACTCAGATATTATAGAAAAACTCACCAGCCTGAACATAAACCCCTACATCACAAGATGGGTTGCCAACTGGCTTACAGGCAGAACTCACACGGTAAGAATAGCGGGCTCCAGATCCGACTCTAAACCAGTCACAAGTGGTGTCCTGCAAGGCTCTGTTCTGGGACCCCTGCTGTTTGGCATATATTTCTCAGAAGTATGGCTAACCAAGTTCACCGAAGACTGCAAACTGTGAGCCATAATTGACACTCCGGTTGACATGGACATCCTTCAAAAAGGCCTTACTGAGACAGACACCTGGAGTCAAAGTCATGGCCTCAAGCTAAATGCCAAAAAATGCATAGTCATCCCATGTGGGAAAAACAAAACACCCACGAATTACCACATAGGTGGCAGCCTCCTTAATACAGAAGAGGTAATAAGAGATCTGGGGACCCAGGTAGATAGGAATCTCTCCTTTGAGAATCATATTGCCAAAGTAGTTAGAAAATCTTTCTATGTGGCCCATCTAATTACTAAGGGGTTCACATCTAGAAATAAAGAGGTTATAATGCCCTTCTACTCATCACTCATCAGACCCATCATAGAGTATAATGTCCCATTTGGGATGTACTTCACAAGACATTTGAAACAACTGGAAAGACCACAAAAGCACCTCACTAAGAGGATTACTGGACACAAACAAATGTCCTATGCAGCCCAACTGAAAAAACTCCAGCTGTACTCAGTGGCATATCGCTTACTCAGAGGTGATCTCTGCCTGACTTACAAAGCCATGTCCAACTCAGAATTGATGGACATGCTCCACCTAAAGAAATCAGTCACTGCGAGCCATGCTGTCTAGTGAGCTAAACCTCACCACAACAATAAATAGAACATGCTGGAGGGATAGATTCCTGTCACAGAGACTCCCCATGCTTTGGAACAAAATTCATAACTACATTAGGCAGAGCCCCTCACTAACACTCTTCAAGAGAAACTTTGATGAGTGGATGGGTAACAGAAAATACACCCCTAGGATCACTTCATTGGCTCTGCTTGATAGAGGCTCAGTTAATTAATCAATGGGGCAGTGAAAGCAGACACATTCTGGCTAGGCTTATAAATGCCCTTGGGTAGATAGCCTAGTACCTACTTATGAACCTATGAAAATGTTAGGCTAGGGTTGTAATGTACAAAATAAAGAACATGTATAATCTTGTTTACATCCTGTTTGAATTACTTAACTGAAAACAGCCTTGTAAAATAATTAATAAAAACATTGGTAAGTACCTCTGTAGCTGTCTAGTTATTAACTGAAACTAAACCTGATGATGACAGGACACACATAAAAGCATATGAACATCAGGCAAGGACACTGGTTTTCTATTTTTCTAGAAAAAAAGACTGGTAAATCCCAAATTTGGATGGTCTGAATATGGAAGTACATGAGATGTTCATGGACTGTGCTATTTTAGGCCAGCATTACTTGTATTTCTTTTTGTATTTAATACATAAAACGCTGACAGTGTTATTTAGCACTGTGTGCTTAGACTTTGTTTTATTTGTTGCTTATATGTAGAGGCATTAAAAGGTGTTTTAAAATCATGATATTTTACCAGAAACTGACAGCAGTGAGAACCCCATCCTCTATTCCTTGAATATTCTTGACTAGAGTGTGGCTGCCCTTCTAGGGTAACTCATCACACCAGAAAAGCAGGTGAGAACAGGTCAGTGGTGAACTGAGCAGCTACTCATAGTCAATGCTACAAACAGGAGGAAGATGATGGAACTGAAAAAAATGAAAATCTTCAAAATGCAGGTGCTTCCAGTAAGCTGGAGGGGTGCCTTGCTATGAGGAGCACCTAGGACTCTATAGAAAACTGCTGACATGTCTAGGAATCCTCACCAAATAGGGATAGTCACCAAAAGTGCATCCTTAGATACAGTGGGGAGTACAGCAGTGACTTGGATTATCTGCTTGTAACAAACTAATGTTAGCACTTGTGTTAGTCCCTAATGTTCAAATGAAGATCTCTGTCCACACCTTCATGTCATGTGCACATAATGTCTACATATGTAATGCATACAATTAACATACAATTATATTCATCAGTGTACATATGGTCACCAGTCCACTGGTCCCCATTATTCCATCTTCTTTCCCAGCTGCCGTGGCAATGGCTGAACAGGCATTTCCAGGTGTTTAATGCCACTGGCTTGCTGTGCATAGCTCCTGCATGCCACCGCTGTTACTCTGATTGCAACAATCACATCAGTGTTTTTCCTTGTGATCTGCAGTATGTGGGAAGCTTCACACTATGGTGAGTTGTCCTGTAGTGATATAGCCGTATTCCTTCTCTGCTGTGTGGAGGTATATCTCTGTCAGGTCTATGGTCATCTGATCATTTCTTTGGTCACTAACATGAAGAGTTTTGCATTTACTAAATGGAATGTGAACAGCTGGATTGTTAACTGTTATTCATTGCATACCTTTAGTTAATAAATGCAGTTTGAACCTTCAGTACAGCAGTACATTATCTTGTTTGTATGGCTAATGGCAGTTCATTCTCCCCCAAAACTTTTCTTTTTTGGGTTTCTTTCCCCCTTCTTTTGGGTTCTTCATACTGCACATGACTACTTTAAATGAGATGTAACAGGACACACACGTGCCCATCATATTAATCTAATAGCAAGGGTGTAGCTAATCATAATCAGTGTACTGAAATCAGTATATTGTTTTCTGAGCATCTCTTGCAAATGTCAACACTCAAAAAGCACAGAATGTTGAGAACTGTGTAAATGAATATTCACGGTATAGCGGTACACAAAGAATTCTTGTTCAAAAGGAATACACCTCGAAAACTAGCTTTTCATGGAAATAAATTCTAACAGTTGAAAATAACATGCTTCTTCCCATGTATCTGGGGGTATCATTTTGAGGGCTGAGTACATTTTTAAACTGACAAGTGGGTAGTGGGGGCAGCAACATTAGGTTTGAGTACAAACTGTAAATCTCTGGCTACACCCCTGTTAATAGTAGACGATTGTGGGTCCTTCACTCTGTGTTCAAGCCCCTGTGTGAGTCACTCCAATTACTTCAGCAGTGAGGTTTGGTAATTTTGTGCCCTCTTCATCATGTCTCTTGCAGTTGTAACCCTGTATTTGTTGAGAAGGTCAGCAAATTCCCCTGCACAGCAGGGTTTATGTAGTGTAAAGGGCATGTATGCATCCAGTATGTGAGGGCTTTAGATTTTATTTATTACTTTAACTAGATAAATGCGATTATCTGCATGGACCTTTATCAGACAGTATTTAAAAAATAAACATGTGAAATGGAAAAAATTAGAATGTTTCTAAGTATTTTGATAGTTGTAGATGGTTTTAACAAATGTCAATGCATGGGGTGGACACCACCATAATTTTTTTTTTTTTTTATGTGCATAGGTGAGTACTAGGCTACCTGCCCTTGTGAGCCATTTTAAGCCTAGCCAATTATCCCTTGTGAGACTCAAACCCAGTACCTTGTGTTTATACTATTCTAGCATGTCCAAAGGTCAGTTGTCAATCTCCTCTCCGGTCCAGCTGGTGAATCTGGGAATCTTGAGGCAATGTTAAAACTGCCTCATGTACACAGACAACCCTCTCCTCCTCCCAACAAATTCCAACACATGTGAGAGATGCAACCATATAGCTAAACTGGAGGCTAAGCTCTCTCAACTCAGTACTGGCACAACCAGTCAGGAGGAAAAGGAAACCACACTCACTACAATTCCAGTCTCACATAGACCTACCACGACAGCAAACCAAACACATAAACACACAAAAACATACTCGGAGGCTCTAAATAAAAATCTCCCTAAGCAGCAGAGACCTCCAAAGCAGATACCCAAGCAACCGCTACCCCAAAACAAAACACGTGCAACACATAGCTCACAAAGCCAGTGTGCCGAACAGTCACAGCCCTTAAGGCTAAACAACACAGCTGATACATTTGTAATAGGTGACTCTATCGTCAGGCACACTGACTTCCCGCTTACCAGGCTGAACAAGGAGAAGGTCACGGTGAGCTGCCTGTCGGGCGCTAGGATCCATCACATAACATAAGCACTCAGGTCACTCCAAAGCAAGTACAAATATGACTCAGTCATTGTCCATGCTGGTGTGAATGACCTGAGATGTACCTCCCTGGACTACATGAAAAGAGACCTAGAGGAGCTCTCTGAGCATGTAGCCCAGGCCGGTATGACCCTGACCTTGAGTAGCATCTTACCCTCACCAAGAATGACACCACAATATGAAGACAAGATGATAAATTTCAACAATTGGCTTAAGTATTGGTGTCATTCAAAGGGGATCCAATGCCTGTCAGCCTGGGATGACATGCTCGATAAGCCACGATGCTTCGCTAGAGACAGCTTACACCTGTCACCCCTGGGCTTTCGCATATTGGCAAAGGCTCTTGCTACCCCCATAGTGCCTTTTTTAGGCAAGGCTCAAAAGACAAACCCACCTCCATAGGTATCACAAGGGATAAGAAACTAAGAGTAATGCTACTCAACACCAGAAGTCTAAACCTCAAGATGCATGCACTCGAAACTCTCCTTAGCATGGAGAACATCGATATCTGTGCAGTAACAGAAACCTGGTTCAAGGCTCCCAAGAGCACCCCAGCACTACCAGGTTATACCTCATACCATGCTTTTCGGCCCCAAAACTTGGACCGAACCACAAAAGGAGGGGGAGTATCAGTATTCGTCAAAGATACCCACACCTCCAGGTTGGTGGCACAGCACGAAGCATCAGAGACTATCCATGTGCAACTAACAGTGGGTAAAACTGCCTTCCAGTTTATAGCCTGCTACAGACCACCCTCCCAAACACAGGAACCCCACTCGGCCTTCCTGAGAATACTGGAAAATATGAAGGTCTCTCCAAACACCATTATATTGGGCGACTTCAACTACCCAAACATAGACTGGGAGCATTACTCTAGCTCCAACACCCTAGCCCAAAGGTTCCTAGAATTTATAAACACAAATGCTATGGAACAACTTGTTACCACTCCCACAAGAGGGGAAAACATACTGGACCTGATCATCACCAACATGGGGACACTATGCTCCAGACCAGAAGTGTATCCCTCACTGGTAAGATCAGACCATAAACTAATCTCACTGGATATTCACATCCCGACCCCACCCCCTGCCCAGAAAACCACAGTGAAAAATTTCTCTAAAGCAAATTTCACACGCCTCAAAACTGAGGTGGAATCCTTCAAAGCCCCCGGGCCTGAGGAAAATACGGCCCAGACCACAGAATCCTTTATAAACGCATTCTATGAACACCTTCAGGAATGCATGGATCATGCAATCCCAAATAAAACCAAGACCCAATCCTCCAAAGGCAGACATCCTGTCTGGTGGACCCCAGCCATAAACAAACTATACAATAGAAGGAGGAAGCTACTACATGATAGAGCAAAATCCCAAAAAGGGAAGGCATCTCTGATCAGTATTAGCAAAAAACTACGGGCACTCATAAAATCGTCTAATGCCAGCTTCGAGAGAAAAATTGCACAGGACACTAAGGATAATCACAAAGCTTTCTTTAGTTATGTTAGGAACCTGGGTGGGAATTCCCAGATATGCTCAGAATTAGTCCAAAATGACAAAAAATACACCGAACCCACAGACATTGCCAACATCCTAGCTGACAGGTTCAGTGCAAACTTCTCCCCCCCACCAAAAGGGCAAATATCTATCCCAACAGAGTGCTGCCCCCCTGACATCTCAGATGCTCAAGTAAGAGCCGCCCTCTCCAAAGCACAAAACACAGCATCAATGGGGACCAGACGGTGTCCCGGGCTGCGTCCTACATGAACTCCAAGAAGAGCTAAACCGAAACATAAAACTATTGTTCAATCTCAACCTTACTACAGGATATGTACCCAAATAGTGGCGTACAGCAACAGTGGTCCCTCTCCACAAAGGTGGTGCCTCAACGTATCCTGGAAACTATCGCCCCATAAGCCTGACTAGCTTGGTCTGCAAAGCTATGGAAAGGATCATCATGGACCTCATAAATAAAGATATTGGGGACCTACAGACACTGGATCCTACCCAGTTTGGCTTTGTTAAGGGCAGACCCTGCCTCTTAAACCTGGTCAATTTCTTTGAAACAGTCACCAAGGCCATTGACGAGGGGAAGGTGGTCCACACAGCCTACCTGGACCTCGCAAAAGCCTTTGATACAATACCCCACTCGGGCATTATAGATAAGCTCACCAGCTTAAATATAAACCCCTATGTCACTAGATGGGTTGCAAACTGGCTCAAGGACAGAACCCACATGGTTAGAATTGTTGGAGCCATGTCAGACTCCAAACCAGTTACAAGTGGCGTCCCACAAGGCTCAGTCCTGGGACCTCTCTTGTTCAGTATATATTTCTTGGTGGTACAGGCCAACATGGAAGGACTATGGCTGACCAAGTTCGCAGATGACTGCAAACTGTGCGCCATAATCGACTCTCCAGCCGACACAAGCATCCCCCAAAAGGGCCTCATAGAAACAGACAACTGGTGCCAGAGCCATGGCCTCAAGCTAAACGCCAAAAAGTGTATAGTCATCCCCTTTGGCAAAAACAAAGTGCCCACAAATTACCACATAGGTGGTAATCTATTAAGTACAGAAGAAGACATTAGGGACCTGGGGACCCAAGTTGATAGCAATCTCTCATTTGACAACCACGTGGCCAAAGTGGTTAGAAAAACATTTTATATAGCCCACCTAATCATGAAGGGATTCACATCTAGATCAGGGGAGGTCATTGTGCCTCTTTACTCATCCCTCTTCAGGCCCTTAATTGAGTACAATGCCCCTTTTGGAATGTACCTTACCAGACACCTGCAGCAACTGGAAAGACCCCAAAAGTACCTCACCAAGAGGATCAAAGGGCTCAAACAGATGCCATATGCTGCCCAGTTAAAGAAACTCCAGCTTTACTCAGTGGCATACCGCCTGCTCAGAGGCGATCTGTGCCTGACATATAAAGCCATGTCCAACCCAGAATTAATGGACATGCTGCACCTCAGAAAATCCAAATCCCATCGAGCTACGTGCTCGAGACACTTGAACCTCAGCATTGAAATAAATAGGACATGCTGGAGGGACAGATTCATAACCCAGAGGCTCCCTTCACTCTGGAATAAAATCCCAGTCCAGGTTAGGCAGAGTCCCACATTGACTCTCTTCAAAAGAAATCTTAATGAGTGGATGGGAGATCATAGCTTTACCCTGGCTATCACTTCTGTGTCACTGTTAGACAGAGGCACAGTATACTAACCTCAAAATAGGGCGTAGCAAAATTAATTTAAAATGGGTGGCGAAAGCCAAACACACTCTGGCTAGGCTTATAAATGCCCTAGGGCAGATAGCCTAGTATGAACCTATGAACCTATAAGGCAAGCACCTTAACCATTAGGCCACACTCCCAACCAGTAATTGATAGATCCCTTCCATTTCCCAAGTTCATTAATACTGCTTTTGTTAGATATAAAGGATTCTGTTATGGCAGCTAAGGATATATGGGAAGAGATTAAATAAAAGATAACACAAAAACTGAAAGACTGGAAGATCTCTTTTAAGGATAAGGATAGCAAGATACAAACAGTGAAAATATTTTCATCTATTTAGTTTTATACATGCATCAGGCATATTTTTATCAACCACACGAGAAGTTATAGATGGCAATTAAAAGGTGTTGAAAGATTTTATATGCGACGGGAAGAAAACAACAGTCAAAGTGAGATAATTCTTTTTTCCAATAGAACAAGGTGGTTTCAGATTACCTGATATGAAGGGGTGTTTTAGAGCTACACTGTTAAGGCTCATATAAACAGCACAAGCAGAAAGCTATAATTCAGTTTGGAAAGGGATGATGAAACGGGGAGGGGGAGGGCTCAAGAAACAAGAAGGGACTGTGATTTTGGATACAGTTCATTAAGGAGAATAGCAATAATTATACAGAATATTATATTCATTAAATAGCAGGGAGTAGTTTAAGAACTAAACCAACACAGGAATGGAAAAAGGAGATTCTGCCAGTAGGGATGACTATAATTAGGAAGAAACTGGCAAAGCAGCCAAGGTACTGGGAGTAAATAATTAGAGGGGGAAAGGTAATAGAATGGGAAGAGGCCAATAATTCATTTGGACTGCAGACTAAAGACTGCCTTCCCTTTTAAGGATTGATATCAGATTATAGGCAAAGAGAAAGGAACAGGGGGATCCTAAGCAAAAGACCATCACTGGTAGAGTTTTTAGTAGAAACAGAAACTGCTGTTAAAAAAGGGATAATTGGTAGGGCATTTAAAATATTACATGATAACTATAGGAATCAATCAGAGGAGGTTAGAAAGGATTGAGAAGAGAGTTTGGATAAGCAATTCACAAAGAAACAATGAGGGATGTACAGTGGAGTGTGATATAAAAAATGAGACCACAATAAATCATTTCAAAACTTTTCCCATCTTGAATGTGACCTATAACCTGTACAATTCAATTGAAAAACAAATCTGTTAGGGGAAAAATACAAAAAATAAAAAACTTACAATACGCTGGTTGCATAAGTGTGCACATCCTTAAACTAATACTTTGTAATATTTTATTAAAGCACCTTTTCATTTAATTACAATATTCAAGGTACACACCTGCCATCAATTAAAGAGACTCTGATTAACCCCAAATAAAGTTCAGCTCTCCTAGTAGGATTGCCCTGACATTTACACAGTTGCCTGCTACAACAAAAGCCATGGTTCATGGCTTACAAAGCATCAAAGGGCTCTCATTTTTGAAAGGTATCAGTCAGGAGAAGGTTACAAAAAAATTTTGACAGCATTGGATATACCATGGAACACAGAGAAGATAGTCATCAAAAAGTAGAGAAAATATGGGACAACAATGACGTTGCAAAGAACTGGACGTCCGTCCAAAATTGATGAAAAGACAAGACAAAAACTGGTCAGGGAGGCTGCCAAGAGACCTCCAGCAACAATGAAGGAACTGCAAGAATTTCTGGCAAGTACTGATTGTGTACTACATGTGACAACAATCTCCCATATTCTCCATATGTCTGGACTACGGAGTAGGGTTGCAAGACAGAAGCCTTTTCTTAGGCAAAAAACATCCAGGCCCAGCTAAAATTTGCAAAACAATACATCAAGTCTCCCAAAAGCATGTGGGAAAATGTGTTATGGTCTGGTGAGACCAAGGTTGAACTTTTTGGCCACAATTCCAAAAGCTACATTTGGCGCAAAAACAGCACTTCACATCACCAAAAGAACACCATCCCCACGGTGAAGCATGGTGATGGCATTATCATGTTTTGGGGTTGGCTTTCTTCAGGTGGAACTGGGGCTTTAGTCAAGGTGGAGGGAATTATGAATAGTTCCAAATACTAGTCACTTTTGGCCCAAAACCTCCAGGCATCTGCTAGAAATATGAAGAGGAATTTCACCTTTCAGCACAATGACCCCAAGCATACATCCAAATCATCAAAAGGATGGCTTCACCAGAGGAAAATTAAAGTTTTGGAAAGGTCCAGCCAGAGTTCAGACCTAAATCCAATAGAAAATCTGTGGGTGACCTGAAGAGGGCTGTGCATAAGAGATGCCCTCGCAATCAAGACAGATTTGGAGCACTTTTGCAAGGAAGAGTCGGCAAATATTGCCAAGTCAAGATGTGCCGTGCTGGTAGACTCCTACCCAAGAAGACTGAATGCAGTAATTAAATCAAAATGTGCTTCGATAAAGTATTAGTTTAAGGGTGTGCACACTTATGCAACCAGCTTAGTGTACATTTTTTATTTTTTATTTTTTCCCCTAAAGGCTTTATTTGTTTTTTCAATTGAATTGTACAGGTTATAGGTCACATTAAAGGTGGGAAACGTTTTGAATTGATTTATTGTGGTCTCAGTTTTTTTATATCACAAAATTCTGGCATCTTAAGGGTGTGTACAATTGTTATATCCACTGTATTTATTTCTCCCAAAAATGCAACAAAGTGTGTAAGATTTAGGATTTTTGTTTGAAAATGTTTGCATTGATATTTTGTACCCCGAGCAGACACCAAAGAGTTTTATCTCAGGTAGATTGCAAATGTTGGAGGTGTGATGAGAAGAGATGGATAATTGGGAACATAATTTTTGCAAGTATAATGAGTTAGCAGACTTTAAAAATTCCCTGTAGACTACTCTGTCAGAAAACTGGTGTAACGAAGGACATGATTTGTTTTGAGCTGTGCTACAGAACTAGAATTGCCTGGATATAGTAAGGCCTTGTTGAGTTTAATTGTGGTCACTGTCAAAAAAAGCAATTACTAGAAAAATGAAAATCAAAGTCTAAACCAACCGTACCATAAGTAGTGAAAATAGTAACAGAAATAAAAAATGGAAGTGGGAGCTTTAGAAAAGGGTAGGAGCAAATTACATAGAAACAGATGGGAGTTGTGATAAAAAATCCATGCAGAATAGTGTGTTGGAGGAGGAATGGGTTTAAGGAAAGGCAGGGATTGGATGACCTACGTAATGATTGATTGTCAATGACTTTATATAAGATTATATGTGATTTTATAATGTTTGCAACTGAAAATATGTCCGTATACATATAAACATATGTACATATATATAAATATTGCAAGCACAGGCATTAATGCCCTTCTAGTCTGCCAATATACCAAAACAGTTGCTCCCATAATAAGTGTCCAGGCTGTTCTTAAAAATGTATAAACTGCTGCCTGCTTTAATGTAATTTGGTAGTCTATTCTGTGCATCAACTACTGTCTCAGAGAACCAAATAGTACACCCCTCCTTCCTATATAATGTTCTACATACAGTAGATTGTCTGGTAATTCTCTACCCCAAACATTCCCAGAGGTAGATGACTCTAAATGCCCTGTATACCTAAATACAGTCTCCTCTTAAATATCTATATGAGGCACTGTACAAGTTCAGATATTTAAGTCTTTCATAATAACTTAAGCATTCACATCCATGGATGCCCTTGGTATATTTCTGCTGTACTTTCCAGTTTACTCATGCTTGTTTTCTTATAAGGCTTCCATATTGTTATTCCATACTCCAGTTTGGGTTTAATGAAACAATGACTTCATCATTTCTGATTTCCTAAACATTACAATTTTTTATACAACCTAAAGTTCTACAGCTATCAGTAGCCAATTGTTTGATATGATTAAAAACTCAAAGATGAATCTACCCACAAACCCAGGTCCTTAAATGAATCTACAGTTTCAGTCTCTGAGTGATGCAGTAAATATTCACCTTTCATTTTATGTATCCCAGATCTCACATGCTTTATTTTTGATGCGTTTATCAGTATACTATTCTCCAGTACCCAAATGGTCAATTTAGTCAAGTACTTTTGCAAAACATGTCCTATCTGTAACACATGTAATCAGTTTAACCAATTTCAGGTCATCTGCATACAGACTGTAGAACACTTCAGATGAAAAAGATAGATCTGAAAGATGCAATCTAAACAAGTTGGGGCCTAGGATAGAACCCTGTGGGACACCCTGACTGTAAGTTTGAATTTCACCTGTTCAGTTGTATGATACTTGCCATGTCCTATTTGCAAGCTATACAGCTATCAAGAGCACAAAAATACCCAGTTCTTCTGATTAATTCATCAGTGGTTTGAGTATGACCCTGTTAAATGCTGAAGTTAAATCTATATAAATTACATTCAGCACAATGTTTCACTCATAGCTGTTATTATTTTTTTATAAAACATAATGTTACAGATGCACAGTGTGAAATATTGCAGGTGGTAACAGATTTATTTTCAACATGTGCATGCTGTCCTCAGAAAATATCTGCATTTTTACCTACTTTTCTACTTCTAAGCACCCTACACTCAACTACACCCAAATAAATAAATATTTGTTTTAATAATTTAGGATTTATGAGCATTCTTTCATTAAAGATTATAAAGTAGAAGAAACACCTTTTAAATGGTCAGCTTTTCAGAGCTCTGAACATTACGAACATTAAGTATATCATTAGACAACTTTTTTCATGCAAGCCTATTTGGTCAAAAACAAACACTCTGTTGACCGAAGCTTTGTTTTCCTTTTTTTAAACAAAAAGGACAAAGCTGTTCCATGGTTAGGGGGAGCGCAATTTCAACTAACTAATATAACTCTGAGGTAACCAAACCTCAGGGTTAAAGTATAAACATCATCATAGATATTCCATGCAGTGTCCTAGTCTCAACAGAATGGGCTTTGTAGAGGAGACGAGGACAGAACAAATGAATGTTAACAGAAGTCATAATCAGCAATCCTGGCTTCAGAGTAGTTTTACGACAATTTTTTCAGTGCACAATTGGTGGTAGTTTGGTTGTTGTGTCTACAAAATATGCTGTATTTAATATGCACTGTGTGAATTATTTCCCCTTGTCTAACTTTTTTCTTTTATCTGGTTTAGAGTTTCAGAAGATATATGATGCCTTAGACATAAGAGTGAAAGAGAGGGGTGAATCATTTTATCAAGGCACAATGAAAGAAGTAGTGAAAGAATTTGAAGAAAAAGGTAAGACGAAATTGGACATTTTACTTTTTAGAAGTTCTGATTCCTACTGCTTGATTTGATGAGATTTTGTCATAACACCTTTGTTATTTTTAATGCTTGGGGAATGATGCTTGCTTTGTGTGATGCCTGTTGGCGTAATGCAAACGATGCTTATAAAACGGGATGGAACAAATGGAAAAGGTTATTACTAGGTTGTTGATCACGTGGCAGAGGATCAGCTGCAGGATACTAGCTGCCCCAAATCATCAACATGAACTGTCTTCCTCTACCAGGAAGCACACATATTGTAGCAATTTGCTGTGCTTGCAGTAACGGAAAGCAGTCTTGGGAATCAGCTTTGCAAGTTTAAACTAAATTTTAATTACAACGGATGAATCTAAAATATGAATAACAAAAGGAAATCCAGTCAAATATGTACTGCTTGTCTGCAGATAAAAAAAAAAAAATACAAGTCAACAAGTTCCTCAGTCTAAAAATAAATGCAATACAGTCTGTTTATAACAGTGCAGAGAGTATACCTCCACAGTTCATAGGTTATTACTTGGTTGTTAATCGCTTGGATCATTGGTAGCCTAGACATAACAATTCCCAACATTTTTCTCCATTTCCAGAAAGAATCAGGGAGACAGACACTTGGTGAATTTAGTTTCCCATTCGTTCATTTAGGATGTGCTTAAAGAAGGTTAAGAAGATGTTTTGTTTAACATAAAGGGAAGGCTGCCCCAGAGGATAGGATTCTTTGAGAGAGATATCTATCCCATCAGCAGGTTCTGCTTAGGTTTCAGTTGAGGTTTACGTCTTTTGAGTGGGTGGTCATGATGTCACAGGTTTAGCAAATATGTAGGAAGGCATACATGACTGGGTCATTTGAGGTCTTGTAGGGTAAACAAAGGTTAGTTTACGAATCTGTACAAGACAGAGAAGAAGGTTAACATTTTACGGCAGTCTGCTGACATGTGCAACTCTTGATTTTTCTCTGAGAGTAAGTGCTGTATATTATTTTTTTAGTTACATCATGTGTTTGGACAGATAAGTTTAGAAAGAATAATTATATTTTATTATGGGCCTAATAAGGGAAAATAGAAATGGACGATAACTTCCTTCAAACAAAAAAGTATACATTTCACGATCAGCATACTTGGGGAATGAACTATCTCATCTAGAGAGTTTACAGTGATGAAATCTAGAAAGCCCTGTGTGTATTTTATTTGTAGTAGAGTAAGTTTCCCATTTTCTGGAAATAGTTAAAGTCCCCTAGAAAATCAGTGGTTGATTCAATGTAGAGAGACTGCAGTTTAAGTATGCCTTGTGAGCTGTGGATGTCTTAGAGGGGAGTTCTGTTGTTTGCTAGCACATGTTAACAGTTCCTGTTAATACAAACCAGGAAGTGGAGAAGTTTAAGATCATTATCTTGCTGTGCGAGTCTCAATGTGATGGGATTTCATAGGAATGCATTCACACCAACACCTGTATAACAATCATTCCCATTGGATGTCCTGAATACGTGGTGAGCATTGAATCCTGGTGGGAAGGGTGTGTTATCACTACTCTGGCATCACATTTCAGTAATGATGTAAATACAGATGTACTTATTAAGGCTTCTAGAACTGAGCAGCATTAGTATCATACAGTCCTGATTTGGTTTGACTAGGATGGGAGATGAAGGAGGCTAATATTGGCTAAAAAATAAGGGAGTACAAAGTTTTGAAGAATGTAGAAAAGCCCTGTGGAGGGAGGTGCGTTCCATCCCTGTTAACACAGGAGGACTGACAACCTTCATCTTCCTGGATAACACATATTAGACCACCTTGGAATGACACCAATACCTGAGCACATTGCTGAGTCAATTAACTTTTGCTTGTACCGTCATTCGTGGTGATAGTAGGATGCTGCTTAAAACTAGTTCAATACCAGCCTCAGGCTCATATTCTGAGAGCTCCATTATATCCCTCTTCATATATTACAGGCAGGGGTGTCTCTAATCATTCACTCATGCTTGTACAATCAATAATATATATATATATATATATATATATATATATATATATATATATATATATATATATATATGTGTATATATGCACACATACATACAGTGGGTGAAGAGACTTGAACTTCTTAGAAACTTGTCAAATCCTAGCACCTGAAAGGCAGCTCACTGTCAACCTTTCCTTACTTAGCCTGGTGAGGTCTGCATCCCTGTATCCCATTATGGAGTCACCTATAACTAATACATTTCCATTGGCATGCTCAAGTATTCTTAAGGGCATAGCCGTGCAAGATGGGTGACTGTTAACTGCAGGGTTATATTTGGACTTTAAATGTAGCTGACATGTCTTGCTGACTAATTTGTTGGTTCATCGTATATCTGGGAGGTCTTTTTAGCATTAGGAGAGATTTCTTAAGTACTTCAGTGCATGAAAACTTAATTTTTCATAAGTAGCGTACTAGTGTGAGGCAAATGTAGGTACTGACAATCTGGTGGGTGCAGACAAAGTGTTTTGTTCAGAAGCTAGCCTCCACAATTTATTTCAGTATCTACATCTCTCACATGTAGATTCAGTGTGTGTGGTAGGAGTAAGTGGTTGTTAATGGCCATGATGCAGTTTGTGCACTGCCACAGGGTGCCTAGTGCAACTAAGCTGATAATAGATGGGGCAAGTGCTGACTGCAGTCTTTTGTTTCCAGAATTTGACACAATGACAACGTGAGCTGTCTCTTATACCAGTAAAGTCGGACTTGTATTGAACTGAGCCAAGTACCTGCTGTAGTCAGGTAGTAAACTGCTACTAGAAGCAGAAGTGCAACAACCAGGATGAGCTACAGCGAGCAGTGAAATGTAAACACAGCAGGAGCAGTAAATCACGTAGTAAATCGGCTCAGATATCGCAATGGCAGAATATACAACTGCAGTGAAGCAAACCAGCAATGTGGTACTAATGCTACAAAAAACAGTGTAATAAATCAATATACATACTCAGAAGTCACAAAAGCAGATTATGCAAGGAACAATGAAATGTGATACCCAGCAGGCTCAAATGTCACAACAGCAGAGTACACAAGGAACAATGAAATATGATACCCAGCAGGCTCAGATGTCACAACAGCAGAGTAGACAAGGAACAATGAAATGCGATACCCATCAGGCTCAGATGTCACAACAGCAGAGTACACAAGGAACAATGAAATGTGATACCCAGCAGGCTCAGATGTCACAACAGCAGAGTACACAAGGAACAATGAAATGTGATACCCAGCAGGCTCAGATGTCACAACAGCAGAGTACACAAGGAACAAGGAAATGTGATACCCATCAGGCTCAGATGTCACAACAGCAGAGTACACAAAGATCAGTGAAATGTGACACCCAGCAGGCTCAGATGTCACAACAGCAGAGTATACAAGGAACAATAAAATGTGATACCCAGCAAACTCAGATGTCACAACAGCAGAGTACACAAAGAACAATGAAATGCAACACCCAGCAGGCTCAGATGTCACAACAGCAGAGTACACAAAGAACAATGAAATGTGATACCCAGCAGACTCAGATGTCACAAAGAACAAGGAAATGTGATACCCAGCAGGCTCAGATGTCACAACAGCAGAGTACACAGGTAACAATAAAATGTGGTACCCAGCAGGCTGAGATGTCACAACAGTAAAGTACATAAGGAACAATGACACGTGATACCCAGCAGGATCATATGCCACAACATCCCGCTCACCAGGCTGAACAAGGAGAAAGTCACGGTGAGCTGCCTGTCGAGCGCTAGGATCCACCACATAACACAAGCACTCAGGTCACTCCAAGGCAAGTACAAATATAACTCGGTCATTGTCCATGCTGGTGTGAATGACCTGAGATGTACCTCCCTGGACTACATGAAAAGAGACATAGAGGAGCTCTCTGAGCATGTGGCCCAGGCCGGTATGACCCTGACCTTGAGTAGCATCTTACCCTCACCAAGAATGATGCCACAATATGAAGACAAGATGGTCAATTTCAACAATTGGCTTAAGTATTGGTGTCATTCAAAGGGGATCCAATGCCTGTCAGCCTGGGATGACATGCTCGACAAGCCACGATGCTTCACTAGAGACGGCTTGCACCTGTCACCTCTGGGCTTTCGGATATTGGCAAAGGCTCTTGCTACCCCCATAGTGCCTTTTTTAGACAAGTCTCAAAAGACAAACCCACCTCCATAGGTATCACAAGGGATAAGAAACTAAGAGTAATGCTACTCAACGCCAAAAGTCTAAACCTCAAGATGCACGCACTCGAAACTCTCCTTAGCATGGAAACATTGATATCTGTGCAGTAACAGAAACCTGGTTCAAGGCTCCCGAGAGCACCCCAGCACTACCAGGTTATACCTCATACCATGCTTTTCGGCCCCAAAACTTGGAGTGAACCACAAAAGGAGGGGGGAGTATCAATATTCGTCTAAGATACCCACACCTACAGGCTGGTGGCACAGCACGAAGCATCAGAAACTATCCATGTGTAGCTAACAGTGGGTAAAACTGCCTTCCAGTTTATAGCCTGCTACAGACCACCCTCCCAAACCCAGGAACCCCACTTGGCCTTCCTGGGAACACTGGAAAATATGAAGGTCTCTCCAAACACCATTATATTGGGTGACTTCAACTACCCAAACATAGACTTGGGAGCATTACTCTAGCTCCAACACCCTAGCCCAAAGGTTCCTAGAATTTATAAACTCAAATGCTATGGAACAACTTGTTACCACTCCCACAAGAGGGGAAAACATACTGGACCTGATCATCACCAACATGGGGACTCTATGCTCCAGACCAGAAGTATATCCCTCACTATTAAGATCAGACCATAAACTAATCTCACTGGATATTCATATCCCGACCCCACCCCCTACCCATAAAACCACAGTGAAAAACTTCTCTAAAGTAAATTTCACACTCCTCAAAACCGAGGTGGAATCCTTCAAAGCCCCCGGGCCTGTGGAAAATACGGCCCAGACCGCAGAATCCTTTATAAACGCATTCTATGAGCACCTTCAAGAATGCATGGATCATGCAATCCCAAATAAAACCAAGACCCAATCCTCCAAAGGCAGACATCCTGTCTGGTGGACCCCAGCCATAAACAAACTATACAACAGAAGGAGGAAGCTACTACATGATAGAGCAAAATCCCAAAAAGGGAAGGCATCTCTGATCAGTATTAGCAAAAAACTACGGGCACTCATAAAATCATCTAAGGCCAACTTCGAGAGAAAAATTGCGCAGGACACTAAGGATAATCACAAGGCTTTCTTTAGTTATGTTAGGAAGCTGGGTGGGAATTCCCAGATATGCTCAGAATTAGTCCAAAATGACAAAAAATACACCGAACCCACAGACATTGCCAACATCCTAGCTGTCAGGTTCAGCATAAGCTTCTCCCCCTCCTCCCCACCAAAAGTGAAAATATCTATCCCAACAGAGTGCTGCCCCCCTGACATCTCAGATGCTCAGGTAAGAGCCGCCCTCTCCAAAGCAAAAAACACAGCATAAATGGGACCAGACGGTGTCCCGGGCTACATCCTACATGAACTCCAAGAAGAGCTAAACCCAAACATAAAACTACTGTTCAATCTCAGCCTTACTACAGGATATGTACCCAAAGAGTGGTGTACAGCAACAGTGGTCCCTCTCCACAAAGGTGGTGCCTCAACGGATCCTGGAAACTATCGCCCCATAAACCTGACTAGCTTGGTCTGCAACGCTATGGAAAGGATCATCATGGACCTCATAAATAAAGATATTGGGGATGTACAGACACTGGATCCTACCCAGTTTGGCTTTGTGAAGGGCAGATCCTGCCTCTTAAACCTGGTTGATTTCTTTGAAACAGTCACCAAGGCCATTGACTAGGGGAAGGTGGTCCACACAGCCTACCTGGACCTCGCAAAAGCCTTCGATACAATACCCCACTCGGGCATTATAGATAAGCACACCAGCTTAAATATAAACCCCTATGTCACTAGATGGGTTGCAAACTGGCTCAAGGACAGAGCCCACATGGTTAGAATTGCTGGAGCCATGTCAGACTCCAAACCAGTTACAAGTGGCATCCCACAAGGCTCAGTCCTGGGACCTCTCTTGTTCGGTATATATTTCTCGGAGGTACAGGCCAACATGGAAGGACTGTGGCTGACCAAGTTCACAGATGACTGCAAACTGGGCACCATAATCGACTCTCCAGCCGACACAAGCATCCTCCAAAAGGGCCTCATAGAAACAGACAACTGGTGCCAGAGCCATGGCCTCAAGCTAAACATCAAAAAGTGTATAGTCATCCCCTTTGGCAAAAACAAAGTGCCCACAAATTACCACATAGGTGGTAATCCATTAAGTACAGAAGAAGCAATTAGGGACCTGGGGACCCATGTTGATAACAATCTCTCATTTGACAACCACGTGGCCAAAATTGTTAGAAAAACATTTTATATAGCCCACCTAATCATGAAGGGATTCACATCTAGATCAGGGGAGGTCATCGTGCCTCTTTACTCATCCCTCATCAGGCCCATAATTGAGTACAATGCCCCTTTTGGAATGTACCTTACCAGACACCTGCAGCAACTGGAAAGACCCCAAAAGTACCTCACCAAGAGGATCAAAGGGCTCAAACAGATGCCATATGCTGCCCGGTTAAAGAAACTCCAGCTCTACTCAGTGGCATATCGCCTGCTTAGAGGCAATCTGTGCCTGACATATAAAGCCATGTCCAGCCCGGAATTAATGGACATGCCGCACCTCAGAAAATCCAAATCCCATCGAGCTACGCGCTTAAGAGACTTGAACCTCAGCACTGAAATAAATGGGACATGCTGGAGGGACAGATTCATAACCCAGAGGCTCCTTTCACTCTGGAATAAAATCCCAGTCCAGGCTAGGCAGAGTCTCTCATTGACTCTCTTCAAGAGGAATCTTGAAGAGTGGATGGGAGATTGTAGGTTTACCCCGGGTATCACTTCTGTGTCACTGTTAGACAGAGGCACAGTATACTAACCTCAAAAAAGGGCATAGCAAAATTAATTTAAAATGGGTGGCGAAAGCCAAACACACTCTGGCTAGGCTTATAAATGCCCTAGGGCAGATAGCCTAGTATGAACCTATGAACCTAAGAAAAGTGCAAGGAACAGTGAGCAAATTAGCATTCGTGCTCAGATGCTGCAAAGCAGAATGCCAGATTGCACAACAGTAATCCAGTGACAGAGCTAGCTTCACCACAAGTGCAAGTACAACATTAAAAAGTACAGACCTCTTGTGTACTGTATTTTCAGTTAACCTAGTTCCAGCATTCCTGCTTACTGATTACCAAAGTTGTCCAGAAAGACAAGCAGTACTTACAAACAGCATGTTTAACCTTACAACACTTTCCCATACAGGTTAAGTCCAGTAGTGTAGCCTTTGCAGGTCTGCAGCAGCACCGCTGCGTCTTCCAGGTTTCAGGGACCCCTTTCAGACTCTGTCCTTCACAAATAGGTCCATGGTGAGTCCTCTCTACATTCTGTCTAGATCCTGAGGTCAGGACTCTGCCTGCCTCAAGAGCTAGTAGCTGTGCTACACACCCAGCGGTAGCAACTTCTCATTAGCTGTCATGGAGAGTTGCTTCTCCCTGGTTTGCCTGCCTGCATCTAACTTAGATATTCTATACCTTTCTCTCTTTCTGGCCTGCATGCCTGATTCAGACCCAGAAATTTAGGGGTCTATATTATATGTTCGATGGTTTACAACTGCAAACACTATGTGAGCGACACATAAAGTTCAATGTTGTAAAACGTCGAACATAAAAAAAAAAAAAGCCCAAAACTAACGGTTGTAGGCAGTGGGGCAAGCCCCCTCTGTCCCCCCCAACCCCTGATCTTTAAATATACCAACTCCGAGATTGCACTATGATGCAGTAAAGGGAAATTTTCCTTTTGTTGCACTGTAGTGCGATCTCGAAGTTGGTATATTTAAAGGGCGGGGGATGTGGGGGAGTGCAGGGGGGCTTGCTCCCCTGCTTTAACCCGTTATGGTCCCTTTACTTAATTTTTTTTTTATGTGTTCGACATTTTACAACTTTGAACATTGTGTCGCTCACATAGTGTTTGTGGTTATAAACCCTTGATCATATAATATAGATCCAAAATTTAGTATGTCCCTTCCGTGTCATATTTTCTGGAAAGGTCAGCCCTCGCTATTGCACAGGTAGGAGATATAATAGCCAAATAAGTACTGTGTTTCTCAGACACAATAGTCACTATGCTGTAGTATGTATGAACCAAAATGGCTGCTGGATGAGTAAAAATATTTTATGTGGTTAATCACCATAAACACTTTCTTTTCCTTTCTGACTCCCTGTTGATATTTGGGAAGCACTGTGGAAGGGTGATAGCTGTGCTGGTAGTAGGCAACAGCCATGTTTTCTAGTTGAAATTATTCTTACATTGTCTGGGTATGTTGCACCGAGATGATGACTTTGCATCACAGTAAGTTTGTTTAACAGAAGAGAACTGTAAGCACTGAGCTTGAAGCATGTCAGAAGCTAGGAGATATATGGGAAACAGATGTTAAGTTACATAGGCAAGCAGATGCAGTAATCTTGCCGTTTATCTGTAAAAGGAAGTGCTGGGATCATGGCTTTTTATGTTGCTTGAGCTACATGATTTGATAGCTGATGAACTAAGAGAAAGGGTAAACCACAGGAAATCATTTTAATTTACAAACATGTGGGCATTGGCCACTAACCCAATTGAAGGTTTAGACGGTTTATGAATGCTACTCTGAGAAAGCTGTTATACTGAGCTTATGGTTTAGTTCGGCATAAGATATGTTATCTGCATCTTTTGCTGTGTTTTTAGAATCCGGTTATACCAGCTATTTATAGTGTGTCTGGTTATTTAGGTTCTGTAAGATCCAGTAGCATTTTTCAGTTATTCTCAACACAGATAAGTTTTTTGATTTTTTTTTTTTTTTCCTGAAAGTTCAAGTTATAATTACAGTAACCTATCTTGTATGTTTTTCTAAATATGAAAATATATCTGCTATAGATGGCAGCATTTTCACTTGTTTACTATCATTTCCATAAAAGAAAGGGGTAAATGGAAAAATGGTAAAGAAATGTTCTTAAAGGCACTGGCACACAGTGTTCAGATGACAGAACAGCATGCATGGGACATTTGTCATACATTCTTTCATTTCCTACATTTATATCTAAATATGAGTGTAAATTTGTTTTTATGAGACGCATTGCTCCTCCTGCTATTGAAACTGTCTATTGTTCTTCAACATTGCCCTCATTACTGCCTGCAAATCCTGGTATTTTATGACCTTTTTGTCTCTGTGTACATAAGACACTGTAATCATTAGGTGTAGCAGTTGTAATGGTCAATGCTATTTTGTATTCTTTTCCTGTACTACTATATCTGGTTTCCTGGCATCTCTTTTTTGAACTGTTGGTAATGGGTGATCCCATGCAGTATAACCTTCATCATTCTCTGTAATGCTTTGTGGTTTATAATTCCAATGCTTCTTAGATACTTCAGTATTATAATGTTTGCACAATCCCCAATGCAATAGTCTTGTCAGATTATTATGCCTTTCAGTGTACAGGCCTACTAGTGTATCCCACCCAGCAACAAGGTGTGTAACTGTTTCCAATTCTGTTTTACAAAACCTGCATTTGTCTCTCTCTCTGACATGTTCAATGGACTTTGTAAACCAACGTGTGCTTAGTCCACTATCCTGGCCCACCAATATTAACCGTTCATCTTTCCGTTTAAATTCAGCTCTCCTTAACCATTCCTATGTCAGATCCTGACTGACATGAGGTTGTTCCAGGGTTTTCTGTACTTGTAACTATATTTTTGCATATTCCACATTTCTTGCATTCTCATCTTCCTTCACCTCATATTGTTTCTTTTGTTTTTGGCACATTCATTTGCTGCCTGATTTGTATCTACTTCTGGTTTGATTTCCATTCCCACTTGACACAGATATGCTTCTCCTAAACTAAGCAAGGAAGTCATCTTAGACTTGTTCTCCTCATGTTTTAAAACTTTGGATCTTATGAGGCCAACAGATATGTATGTAGTCCTATGACTGCAGATCTATACATGTAATCAAGTCTGAGGAGACCCATACCTCCTTCAGAACAGGGAATATATAATCTTGGTATACACTGATTTGTATAAATCTTTTGATAAGCATGAAGCATATTTCTTGTTTTCCTGTCTAACTGATCCAATACCGTTTGGGGCCAATCACACCAAAACTGTAAGTTAGAACATGAGCAGCAAATTGGTTTATAGCTTGAACTTTGTTCCTAGATCTCAGAGCTGTTTTCAGTATTAATTTTAGTCTTCTAAAATATTCTTTACTAAGTTTTATTCTCATTTGTTCATGTTTTAATATTGATCCTTTGTCAATTCAAATATTTATACAGTCCTCCTTGCTCAAGTTCTTTTTGTATCACATTCCTGTCCCAGACTATTTTCTTGGTGCTGCAGCTTTCCTGCTTTAAAGGTTGCTTTTGCACATTTATCAAGACCAAACGGAATTCTTATATCATCTGAGAAAGTTTTGATCACTTGCAGTTGTGTTTTCAGTCCCTCTTCTGATGATCAGTACATTTTTAAATCAACGACAAAAAGAAGATGAGAAGTCTTTACACTTTACTGTTTTTTTGGGAGACAAATTGTAGCCACAACCTCATGTATTAAGTAGACAGCTTAAAGGGTTAAAAAGTAGACGGCTTAAAGGGTTAACAAGTAGACAGCTTTAAAGGGTTAAAGGCAAGAAAAAAGAGCAACAGTGACAGTCACCATAGAATATCCCCCTTTGGATTTGTATCCCTGGGATAATAATTTGTCCTTTATCATGGCTTACCTGCAGTGTGGTTTACCACTGTTTCATGGTCATTGTAATGTACTTGATCAATATAGGGTGTATCTTTTACATTGTAAGCACTCTTTTATCCGTGAATGTGGGATGCTGTCAGATGCTTTTTTTTGCACCTTATCCATGCCATACGTAGATGCTTCCCCTTTTTACAGTTCTCCATTATGACTTTATTTAGCAGCAAATGATCCTTTGTTCCATATGACTTTTATCTGTTACCCTTTTGTTCTATTGACATGATTGAGTTTTCTTCAAAATGGCTATAAATTCTGCTGGCATCAATTCCAGTGTATAGTTTATCACATTGTTGGAAGGCAAGTTGTTGGTCTATAATTTTTAGGAAATCTTGCAGGTTCACTCATAAGGAGGAGTATTGTTTTTGCTTTTTTTAAACAGGTTGGTGGCTGTTTGGGGTGTTCACATAAATAGCTCTTACTCATGACTAAATTGTCATGTAAAAATGTTAATACCTTTAGCCAGAAATTAGGTACTGCATCTGGGTATGGGGTTTTCCATTTAGAGCTTTTCTTAATCTTGTTTCAGTTTCGCTGGCCATTACTTCATCCCTTTTCATTTCCTGTATATTTGAACTTTTTATTATTTCTTTTTCTTCTTCTATACATTCACATCTTTGCTATGTTCCACAGGATCTTCATAGATATTTCTCAAAAATGAGTCTATTTCTTTTTTTTTTTTTTTTTTTTTTTTTGGGTGGTGTTTCTATTGCTTTTGCCTTGTTTCCCAATTCTGTGTAAAACTTTTTGGGTCATCAATAAATTGCTTATTTTGTACTTTTCCTTTATATTTAGTTGCATATCTTCTAAGTTTTTTCTGCCTGTGCTGATATCTTTAGTTTACTATTTGTAACAGTGTATGACAGATACTGGTCTGGTCAGAAACTGGGCATTGCTTTTATGACATCTATCTTAGAGTATTTTTGTTGATCCATTCCCTGTTCTGTACTTTTCTAGCAGTGACACTTCTTGCCTTAATTGCTTTATAGTTTTCTCTGTTCAATACTTCCGTGACAGCATCTGATTTTTCCCCATCCTTTCCCTTACTGCCAGGTGTTTTGTGGTAAGACTTTATCTGTTATTAGTTTAGCTGCACACTAATACATCATATCTGCAAATCTGTGTACTTTATATTATATACTGGAGCTTTTCTCCTCGGGTCTCCACTGAAAATGGGCCACAAGCCCAGATGGACTAACCCGGTTAACAATAAATAAATAATAAATAAATATTTACTTGGGCAGCACAGTGGTGCAGTGGCTAGTGTTGTCACCTCACAGCAAGAGGTTCTCCAGTTAGCTTCTTGGCTGGGGTGCCTTGTGTGTGGAGTCTGCATGTTCTCCCTGTGTTTGTGTGGATCTCCTGTAGGTGCTCCAGTTTCCTTCCACATTCTCAAGACATGCTGCAGGTGGACTGGACACTTTAAAATTGGCCCAAGGTGTGAGTGTGTGTCTTCTGTGGAAGGTTGGGTGCCGGGCTGGCAACTCGACACTGTAAAAAACTCTACCTCCTCTCATTCTGCAGACCAGTGATCCACTGTGGTGACCTCTAATGGGAGCAACTCAAAGGAGAAGAATAGATCATATTTACTTCTGTTATATTGCATGAATTTCTATGAACAGTCTTGATTACGGTGTTCATCTTTTTTATCAAACTTCTAACATTTTGGGTCTTACTGATTTCCTGTAGTCTGTTTCTTGCATTAATTTCAATATGTCTATCCATTTCTATTAAATCAAACAATTCTTCCCTTAGATAATTTTCTTTTAAATTAAGGGCACATTCTTTATTCTCCGTTGACTTCAGGAATGCCACAGAAAGTTCCAGGAAGATCTTCCTGTGCCATATTCTCTTTAGCTTCACGCTGTATCATCCATTGCTCTTCCATATTGGAACTCAGTGGCCTATCACTCCACAACATTGAGTATGTAAGAGTTGTCAGTTTCCTGTTCCCTTACTTTCTGTGCAACTCAAAGTATCTTCATATGGCAACTGACCAGATGCATCCCCCTCCAGTGGTTTCTCCTTAACTTTAGGATACATTAGTCTGCTGTGATGTTATCAAAGTTAGATTTTCTACACTATATCCTTTGCTTCGCAGGTAATCCATAACTTCAGTTTCTATTTCTTTAACTTCTCCATTACTAATTCTCTTTTTTCTACTACCCCCCTTTATTAATTAATTAATTTATTTATTTATTTTTGTACCATTGTCCATATCTGGATGCCTTTTACCTATATTTCTCTTAAAATGTCTTTGTTGCTGCTTTTTTTATTGGTTAACTTTGCTTTCTGGTTTGCATAAATATTGCACCATATTAAATCTTTTTCTTTCCCATGTCCATATTTCTTCTTTAGATGTCTCCCACTCCTCTTGTTTTTCATTACTTGGGGGATTCCTTATTCCATCATGCTGTAACATAACCTGTGTTAGACTCTGTACACTAAATCCTTCACTTTACAGGTATTCCATAACTTCAGCGTCTATTTTTAATTTGTACTTTACTAATCATCTGTTCTACATTCCCCCTTTGTGATCTTATTTTTTCTAATTTGAAAATTTCCACATGCGAGTGCCTTTGCCTGTATTTCTCTTCAAATATCTTTGGAGCTGCTTTTTTGTATTAATTAATTTAGCTTTCGCTTTTGTATAAATATTGCACAATGTCAGAGCTCTTTCTGTCCCATGTCCATATTTCTTTTTTATACCTTTCAAAAATCTTTAGATTTTGTTCTTTATATTTTCACACTTGCTCAGTTGCTTCTTTTTCTAAACAGCCCACAGTTTCTTGGTCTGTATAATGTTTTTAATGAATCTGTAGTATTAATGAACACAAATTTCCATTTGAAGCTTTTGACAATTTTTCTTGTGCAATTATTTTTTTCCCTCTTATTACTGTCTTAATCTTGGATATCTTCTGCCCAGAAATTCTGGGCTTCTTGCATAATAGTAACAATACATAATTTCTTTCTTATCCTCAAAAGTCCACTCTATCATCCTTGTGGCTGCTTTTGGCCCATCAGTTTATGATTTTCTGTGGACTACTACTTCCTTCTATAATAGAGGGGCTATCCTCCCCCGAGCCTGCCCTAACCCCATTGTAAGAATGTTTCCATGTCTGGAGGATCTACACTGTCATTTTTCTCAGTCCTGGCACCGGTGCACCTACTAGGATTGGGAACTTTTTTTATTCTGGGACTTGTGCACTCAGCTGTCTTTATTTTTTAACCTAATTCTGTCCATGACATATGCTATATAAGATACAGTATATATAGCAGAGTCGTTTTGGAGAGATTTTGTAAAAACAGGGTCCACTTCTTAAAGATACTCACCAAGACTTGAGGATGAATTCAGTTCCAGCAGCATTGCTCTCCTTTGCTTACTGATTTTATCATCTCTCAAGTCTCACTTGTTCTGTAAGATTCTCCTTCTTGTGCAATAAGTTACCTTTGTCAACCCGTCTGCATAATTTCTGTTACTTCTTTCCCATATCTTGTTGCCTCTTATTTCTAGCATGTTTTTAAACTGCCATTTTCATTTTGTTCCAATTTTGAGCTATTCCGTCTGAAATAATTTCCATCCTTCCTGATATCTGTTGAATTATACCTGCAACCTGTTCCTCACATTCTTCTTTTACAGATACGTTGGAATATGCCAGTGTCCCATTTTTATATCATTGCCATGTATCCTTATCTTAACTTTTATTGGTACCCCGTCTGATACGGTGTAGATGATGGATCAGTCCCCTGTGAAGTATAATTTCTATCCAATCTTGCCCCATCATTGTATCCTGGGGGAAATATGTAAATTCTGCATTCTTGTTACTGAATTCACATCTTTCATACCAAATATTCTCTAATACGTTCCACTACATATATTCTCATGGCAACCCTTCTCCCTAATCATTGAAAGATTACCTTTAAAGCTCATTTCATTTCTCCTGGATGACATTTTTATTTAATGCATTTGTTACATGCACATGCTAATGCTCATTAGGCTGATATGACGTTGAGAATGGAAAGGAACAATAGAAGGATATTTGTATGGCTCAGAAATATGCAACAAAACCTAGAAGCTTTAGAATTTTTGCATGGAAAGGTTTGCGTAGATATTTTTATATAGCTAGTAGAGTTCAGAGAATTATTCTGCAAGGTATTTAGCAGTTGCTGTTGGTATAACAGGAAAGGGAGGAATATTGGTGAACATGCATTTGGGAATGCAGTGAGTTGGTAGATTTTAAACATTCACTGCACATTATTTTGTCAGAAAAAGTGCGGGAGCAAATTATTGTAAGTAAAGAAATGATTCTTTGGAGACAGTATATATAAACTGAATTGCCTAGAGACAGTAAGCCTCTCCTAAGTTTAATGCTGTTGGCTGCCTAAAAGCAATTACTAGAAAATAGAGATCAATCACTAAACTGATTGTAACAGAATTATTGAATGTTGAAATGGAGATAAAATAATTGGAGGTAGGATCTTTAAAAAGGGAAAGAGGAAACTCCATAGAAATGAGCAGAATCTGTGGGAACAATACATGCAGAAAAACGTTCAGGGGTAGGAGTGAAATTTCATGGAAGGCAGGACTTGAAAATCTATGTAATGTTGAATAATAAAGATAGAACCCACATATGTGCAATGCATGAAAAGAAAAAATCTTTTAACGCTTTGTTTTCTGTTGTGTAACAGTATACATAACCTTGTCAGTATTTAATGTGTAAAGTTAGCAATAGTGTTAAAGTATACTGTCTACCTTTAAAAAAGTAAACTAAACTGTGCAGTTGTGTAATGCATCACAGTACTAAGGCTGGTAGTGGTAGTGAGGGGGCATGCTAAGGGGGTGCTAATGCTTGTATAACTGTCCACTTCCCACAATTTTGCACTTCATTTTAACTGAACTGCTTGCGAATATCTAACTGCTTGCAAATATCTATTTTTCCTTCCTCGTATATTTCACTGAGAATGCTCCATTTGCTTGAATTGCTTACCGATATCCCTTTAAAATTCATCACACAGACCTTCCAACTTTAATTACCCACACTTGCAGTCTGTCTTTAGTAAAAACAGGTGATAATAGGAAAAAAACAACTAGCGACTTTGTAAAATTCAAAAAGAAAAAAAAAACTTCTATTTTTCATGTATAAAAAAACTTGTCTATTGCTTAAAATATTAACTTTATTCTTGACATCAGCCTATATAAAATGTTTACATTCTTATCTTTTTAATTCTATATATATTATAATCAATAGGCATTTACATCCTCTCCAAAAGCCAACCATCACAACATTCTATTAACTTTAACTTGCTTCTTTCCAGCTTTTCCTCTCTTGTTCCAATGTAAAGCCTGGATGATGTACAGCTATGAAAAAGTATTTTCTTAGTTTAATATCACTAAGGATATATGGCAGTCACAAATACCCCCCCCCCCCCCTTAACTGCTTTCTGAATAGCATGTATTTACATCACAACACTTTTATGCCAATATTAATAAGAACAAAACTGTTTTACTTAGTTACTTCCTCAGGCCATTCAGTACCCTTCTAAACATCATCATAATCATCATCCCCTTTTTACATTTCTACATAGGCTTGAGGTGCTATTCCAATTTTGCCCAGATATCTTGATTCAGATCTACTTTCCTACCTTCTTCCACAGTCAATCTCGACTATCACAGGTCTTTTTTCACACGATTCAGTCATCTGTTGGCTGTGTATCCTTGTTTTTCTTGTCTGCTTCCTGTTTCTCTCGAATCATCTTTGTCCTGTCATCTTATGCTTTCCTGCACATGTGACCAAATGATCATAATCCGTTCTATTGACCTTTTCTGCATTTGGAACTTCTTTGGCTTCTGCTGTGATGATATCATTCTGTATTTGTCACACAGTGTACCCTACTGGTTATCTCCGGTACTTCATCTCCCTCACCTCATACTTCATCAGCTGCTGTCCTTTCACTACCCGGGGTTCTGTGCCATACAGAAGGTCTTGTTGCATCTCTGTTTTGTACACCTGACTCTCTAACTTCTATGGAGCTCTTCTGTCATGCATTATCCTTGACACTTTGCTCTAGTTATACGTATCTATCCTTCGAAATATTAAGAAAATAAAGTAGGGTTTATGCTTTACACATCTCCCTCTAGTTTAACACAGTCAACAAACATCCAGTTTTTTATCTACGTCTTCTTGCAGGACCACAGTTAATATAACTAAACTACAGCTCTCCCTCTTATTCACTAATTTCACATTGTTGCTGGTCTTTTTTCTTAATCATTTTAATTACAAAACAGCACTCTGTTTCACGTCCAAAGTATTACTGATTCTTTTAGTCAGTTCCTGGGCATTTTTCTGTCACTAAAGCATTTTCCTTTAGAACAATGGAAAAAGATTCACTGGCAAAAAGCTCTCTGTGGGCTTTCTTGTTGTCAAGAGTTCCCTTCAGCATGCTGGCTCACTCCTCGTTGTTTTATTTTTATTTCATCTATATCCTGCTGGGCTTTCAAAAACATCATTGATCCCCCAGGGGAAAAAATATTGTGCAGAGGGAAAAATATTGTGCAGAGGAAAAAATATTGTGTAGAGGAAAAAATATTGTGAAGACAGCTGCATACAGCAGCTTGAATCTCACACTTGCCTTTCCACAGTCCCTTATTGCTGGGATAAACTTGTTTTTCTTTTTCCTGATGTACAGAGCATAATCATTGTCCACAAATACTGTGGTGCCCTCACTTGTTAATACTTTTTCCTTTGCCAGTTTTGTCAGAAGCAGCTTTTTTTTGCTGGTTGGACTGTGTTGGGTCTTGCTTGCTTTCTGATGTCCAGATTTGGAGCATAAAGACAAAGTGCCCTCTCAGTTAACAAATCTCACTGTGGGTTACCAGTCAGGTTGCTTATTTGTATTGTCATAAAATTAATGCTGTTCATTTTCTTCCAGTTTCTTTGGTATGGCAAAAAAATCCAGGTTTTCTCTACATGTTTTGCCTTCTAACTCTACTGTGTTCTGAAATGGCTCTTTTTAATATTTATTTATTTATTTATTTTTATTTATTGTACATTTGTTGACCGGGAGTGTCCGACTGAGCTGAAGCCCTTTTTCAGCGGAGGCCCAGGGAGAAAAGCTCCAAATAGAAATAATTTTAATAATTATTACGCTCAAAAAAAATATTCAAAAAGGTTACAATTCTAGTACAGTAGTTGAATAATTAAACAATACAAATCCGAAAAAAGATGAAAATGTAATCATAGGAAGTTGAATGTTTTAGTTTCAGTAGGTTTGGCAATCTAAAGCCACTAAGAAATGTATAGATAATACTTTAGGAGAATTTCTTAGGAAGTAAAGGATGCAAGTTTCATGTGTGTAATAGTTACCCAGTTCAAAGTGAGTTGGTTGTGGTCAAGGTGGTTGTGAACAGTGACAGGTCCAGCATTTTTTAAAGTAGTCCTTGGTAGCTAATTTAAATTGTTTGGGGTGAGTAAGGTTCCTTATGTCTAGTGGGAGTTTGTTCCATTCAATAGCGGGATGATAGCTGTATAAATTGCAGCCTGCCCTGGAATTGGGTTTGTAAACCTTTAGCAGATCTTGGGTTGTGCTTCGGAGATGCCTGGTAGGGCAATAGTGATGAGGGGTGATAGAGCAGGGCAGAAAGCTGGCTGATACAGAATGGAGTGAATGATTTGCAGCTGAGATTGAAGAAGCAGGTGAGATAGTTCTAGCCAGTTTGGGTATTTTAGGGAGAGACAGTGGTGATATTTATATGTTTGTTGAGCAGCAAATCTTGCTATCTTGTGATAGGTTGATTCAAGTTTGGTAAGTAGGGTTGCATTTAGATTGAGTATTTGGGAACAGTAAGTTAAACATGGTAGAAGGTATGCATGAATTAGAGTAATTCTAGCTTCTGCTGTGAGGAATTTGTTATTCCTGTACAGGAGTCCTAACTTTTTTTTTTTTGATACAATTGTAAATGTGTAAATCAAATTTTAGTTGATCGTCAATTGTGATGCCAAGTAGTTTTGTGCTTGATTCAGCAAGTATTGTTTAGGGACGTTATGGAGAAGGGTGTTTTGATGTGGTTACTAGTTGTAGGGAGAAAAAGTAGCAATTTTGTTTTTTTAGGGTTAAGAATGAGCTTGCTTATTTGTGAGCCATGTTTCTACTGAATTAAAGGATGTCTGGGTAGTTGCTAGGAGTTCAGAAGGTGAGTTTGCAACATTCATCATGTTCACCTACTCTAGTCTTCATTTCAATTTAATTTCTGCATTTTATCAGTTCATCTGAATAACTGCCTATGGCTTCTATTTTTACATCCTTTTTTTTCATTTGACTTTATATATTCTTTCAGTACTTCTTTATTTTAGGCTCATTTCATCAATATTTATGCAGACTCTACTACAAAACTTCTAGGAATCACAACTGACGACCAACTGAAATTTGACCATCACATCCTACAGTCCATCAAAAAGAATCAATCAAAAACTAGGTTTGCTATATAGATGCAAAAAAATCTTAAACACCGCTAGGGCCTCACTTGCTCAAGCCTATTTCCTCCCCTGCCTATTCTACGCTTCCCCTATATTCACACACATCCAAGCAAATCTCCTAACCAAACTAGAACAAACTTACAACCAGATAGCCAGATTTGCCTGTAATCCCCCCTACAAATCCCATCACTGCCTCGCACTAAAAAAAAACGTCTATGGCTCAAGTTCCCACAACTACTCCAACTTTCACAGCTGCAAATTACACATTCTCTTTTCTACAAACCTGAAAACTGTTCCTCCCTGTCCACACTCCTATCCATCTACAAACCTGCACAATGTCTCAGTAGCACTGACCAAGCACTACTGAATACCTAAAAGTCCAACAAATAAATATATAGGCAGGTTACTTTATAAATGCTCCATATCTCAAACCTGGAACAAACTCCCATCTATCATAAGACATAGCCAATCTCTGCACCTCTTCAAAAAGGAACTGAAAAAAAACCTAGCCAGCTCTCCCTCCTGCAACTGTCACCACCCCACGTAATCTCCCACTACCACACCAGAACTATTTCCTCATACATTATATATACTTACAGTCCTGTGGATCTCTAGCACCACTGAACACTCTTAAAAACTGAACTTTTCCCCCTATTTTGCTTCTTATTTCCCTGGCCACCCCAACTCTTTTCTCCTCGTTCTCTTTGCTCCACTCTCTTTACCACCACTCCTTCCACTCCCGACACTATAACTGACACAACTGCCACTCTTTGCTATTCTCTGTCTCTTCAGTTATGTCTTCTCTCTTCTCCACACTCCACTTACTATTCTGTTTTGTTACACCAACTCAACCTCTGTCATTTTGTTGTTGTACATGCACAGAATGCATACTTTTAATTATTTCTACAAGGCACTGTTGTTACTCGCATGTCTTTTTTTATCTTGCACTTTTTATGTTTTTAAATTTGCAATGTAACTTGGTATGGTTATGATACATGTATATTATTTTATGGCATCCTTGGTATGGTTATGATACATGTATATTATTTTATGGCATCCTTGGTATGGTTATGATACATGTATATTATTTTATGGCATCCTTGGTATGGTTATGATACATGTATATTATTTTATGGCATCCTTGGTATGGTTATGATACATGTATATTATTTTATGGCATCCTTGGTATGGTTATGATACATGTATATTATTTTATGGCATCCTTGGTATGGTTATGATACATGTATATTATTTTATGGCATCCTTGGTATGGTTATGATACATGTATATTATTTTATGGCATCCTTGGTATGGTTATGATACATGTATATTATTTTATGGCATCCTTGGTATGGTTATGATACATGTATATTATTTTATGGCATCCTTGGTATGGTTATGATACATGTATATTATTTTATGGCATCCTTGGTATGGTTATGATACATGTATATTATTTTATGGCATCCTTGGTATGGTTATGATACATGTATATTATTTTATGGCATCCTTGGTATGGTTATGATACATGTATATTATTTTATGGCATCCTTGGTATGGTTATGATACATGTATATTATTTTATGGCATCCTTGGTATGGTTATGATACATGTATATTATTTTATGGCATCCTTGGTATGGTTATGATACATGTATATTATTTTATGGCATCCTTGGTATGGTTATGATACATGTATATTATTTTATGGCATCCTTGGTATGGTTATGATACATGTATATTATTTTATGGCATCCTTGGTATGGTTATGATACATGTATATTATTTTATGGCATCCTTGGTATGGTTATGATACATGTATATTATTTTATGGCATCCTTGGTATGGTTATGATACATGTATATTATTTTATGGCATCCTTGGTATGGTTATGATACATGTATATTATTTTATGGCATCCTTGGTATGGTTATGATACATGTATATTATTTTATGGCATCCTTGGTATGGTTATGATACATGTATATTATTTTATGGCATCCTTGGTATGGTTATGATACATGTATATTATTTTATGGCATCCTTGGTATGGTTATGATACATGTATATTATTTTATGGCATCCTTGGTATGGTTATGATACATGTATATTATTTTATGGCATCCTTGGTATGGTTATGATACATGTATATTATTTTATGGCATCCTTGGTATGGTTATGATACATGTATATTATTTTATGGCATCCTTGGTATGGTTATGATA
>NC_056744.1:1765992990-1766065490 GCF_019279795.1 Protopterus annectens
AACTGTTAAAAACTTTGACAGTTGGTAAATATTACTCTTAATGCATTGTACTAATACATGCACTGTACTAATATGTGTTTTTCTATTTGTTTAATTTTTCTTCATTTGTGCACATTACATTTCTCTAATAACTTACTCTTGTGTTAAGTCTGTGATTTATAATTTTCTGGAGCTTTTATCCCCAGGACTCCATTGAAAATGGGCTCCTCGTGGCCCAATGGACTATCCTGGCAAACTAACTATAAATACATAAATAATAAAATAAATAAAGGTAATGATTTTGCCATTGTTATCTCACTTAATTAGATAATCATGCATTCTTCACAAATATAGGTCTGTGCAGAAATTACAATAAGTGAAAGATGGTTAGCCTTGGATTCTGCATCATGTGTGGGAGTGGGACCGGACACATTTTTCTGCCAGTATTCTGTTTCCCTCTATTTCTGCTATCGGCTCCTACTCATAGGTATTACACTCCCATAGAAAGTTGGATAGAGGGGTCATCTTCCAAACAGCCAATGAGGAGTTTATGCATGTTTCCATACTGGGAGCTGGTCACTAGCTAAACAGCAGTTTAACTGACTGCAATTTCAGCAGAAATGTTTCACTGAAAGTGGTGTAACTGGCAGTGGAGAATTCCCTTTTCTCCACTGTTTGGTGAACTTAAAGTAGGTTTATATAAGTTGCGGGGTGGAATGTTCCGCCCCCTACATGGGAGGTGGGTGGAATGTTCCTCCCCCTGCATGGGAGGTGAAGAGGGGTTTGCCCACTGCAAAAAAAAAAAAAAAATCCCTCTAAGTTTCACCAAAAGTGCATTCTGTGAAACATTTTTGACATTTCTGGAGTTTTTGCTGTCGATGTAGCTACATGATTCCTTCCATACTGGGAGCATTCAGCCCAGATGCTGGAGATCGAGTCCTTGTCTGTTTCCTGATGATCTGGCTTCAGCCATCCCAGCCAGGGAGTGTCCATGTTTCAGGACTGGCTCTAATTTTCTTCACGCTGGGGAACTCTACAGTGTTCTCCCCTCACACACGTATCTTTTATTTCATATGACCCTAGGTGTTTGGTGCAAACAGCTCATCACCATGGAGTATGTTGCATCCTCCCTTTATATATGTGTGTTTTCATAAATATTCTTGCACAGTCCAGTTGTGGCTGTTGTCAAAAGGCAAACCACCATTTATATGGAGCAGTTGGCTACTGCAAACCAGATCATTTTCCTCCTAGGTTATATGAGCTGGCACAAGCCTTTCATTCTCACCCTACCCTCTACCTGAGACATTATTCGATCTCACTTTGTCTTGGTTATAATCAGGTCCTCATCTTTCTACACCAGAGAGCCAGATGAGCCTGCAGCATTTTTCAGCTTATTGTGTAACCTTTAATACAGCTCGATGTATTAGAAACATAAACGAAGGTAGAGGGCAGTGGGATACAGAAACCATTCTGCAAGGTACTGCTGATTATAGTCCTAGAATGGACAAAGAACATGGTGAGATGTAAGGACATGGTTTGGAAGACTCTCAGGTGGCCGTCCCTAAAAAGGATATGGAGATTTGGAGTAGACAGTGAATAATGGAGCAGGAGCACATATGTGCACCCTTAGGTAGGCAATAATTATAGGCCTTAAGTAGAGAGATACTACCATATGAAGCAATTAGGACAGGAAAACAGCTCCCAGAGATATATCCTCTAACTCGTAAATCTGTTAATAGTGAAAAGAATAAGGGCAAATGAAAATCAGAAAAGCAGGGCTGCATAGCAGAAAGTGCAACAGATTGGTAGGGCAGGCACCATATATAATACTTTATGGGAAGCTAGGAGACTAGCTATGCATATCGGTCTGCAGAATAAATAGAAAACCTTCAATGAGATACACGGGAGAATGATTAGTGATCAGAGGCATAAAGAAACACAGGAAGTGAGTTCTTTGTGAGCCCAACAAATGTACCTTCACCACAAATGTTATTTATCACAAAGCTACCTCTGCAAAAGAGGCCATAAAGAAAAGGCTGTAGATGTTACTGATGTGGGGAAGAAAACCCGTATGCAGTACACGTTCTGGTCATATTTTAGGGCTCAGAATATGTGGGAACAAGCAAACATGGACTCGAAACTGATACTTGACAAAGGTCTGCACCTTTCATGAGATATGTTTCTTGGGTTATGGTGAGCAGCAGAATGATTGGGAATATGACAAATAACCTATAAATCTACCTTTTGCTGGCAGCAGCAGTCCCAAAGTTATGTTAACCTGAGATTATAATGTAAATACCAAAGATGTATGTGATGGGTTGGAATAGGGTTGTCTCAAATTTATAGGAAGAATTCCAGTCTGAAGTAGGAATGGATCCAGGAAAGCCTGGTACAAACATGGGAAGTTTTCCAACATTTTGATATCACAGTATAGTGAACTGCTACAAAGGAATTCTCTTTTATTCAAGGATTAAGTATAAATTAGACTACCGATGTGCTTAGATTCTGTACATATTTATGTATCTGTGCATGTCTAGTACAGTTCTCCTAATAAACTAAGCAGAAGAAATTCATTTTAGAGATTGCTGATGGAGATGTAATAACGATCAGTGAATACAGGGAGACTAATGTAAGACTGATGTCAATGGTAAGCGTCGTCTATGAAATTTTATAGGAACATGAATTCTGATCCACACTGAGCTTGTTTTTTTATAGCCTGTTTTCTTTTACTTTGTTTACTGTTTATATTTGAATTGCCTGTTAAGTATATGGGCCCAAATAAACTTTTTGACATTTCTTTTAAAATACAACTTTTGAAGTCCTTAACTCTGAAATTGGCCGTATATCTATGTTGTTCCCTTAGCGGGTCTATATTAGTTCGCCAAAAGTCTATTTGAATGAGCACCTAATCATCGACCCCTATTCAGTGAAAACTGCTTCTGGGATTTGTTGAATTTATCAAGGGCAAGGAAATACTTGCCCCGCAGCACAATGGACCAACTTCTCACTAAATCGAACCCACCCAAATAGGGGCTTTGCCCCCACATCCCCCCTAGCTGTATAGACCAACTCCAAGATCGCACTACAGTAGAGAAAAGGGCAAAGTTGTGTAGTTGGCCAACTACTTCTTTGCCTTTGGTAAATTCAGCAAATCGCAGAAGCAATTTTTGCTGATTAGGGGTCGATGATTAGGTGTTCGCTGAAATAAACTTTCGGCAAACTAATATAGGCCCGGTCTTTGCATCTGAACAATTTAGCAGGGGTATTTGTACTAGACATGTGGTCTTCCATTGGGGACAGTACTTGTTGTATTATAGTAGTATGGTGACAAAACTTGAGAAATTTCCCTCTGCAGTTTTTGACTACCACTGTTTCATGTGCTTTTCAGAACCCTAGTTTTTGTTTATAGCTTTATTCTGTGACTACATCGTACTCTAAAATCTTAACTGAAAGCACAGTTATTTCACATAAATTCATGACTGCATATTAAAGGGTACAATATAAAGTGGATTAAAAATTAGCCAAATGAATGCGAGCCAAGCAGATTGACATTCTGGCACTTCAGATGTATACCTCAGTTAAAATGTGAAACAATACGCTAGGACAGTTTAAAATGCAAACACACACTATAACACAGCATGACATCACTAAGAGAGTTTTCTGCAAAAACCTAAACTGGTCAGGTGAGAAGTTCTCTCCCCACCCTGATACTTAGATATGTTAAGTACACATGCACATTTACTAACAATACATGCACATAACTGTGAAGCAGTCTGAAAAACTGCAGACTGTACAGTTCAGAAATAGCACAGCTCATTTCAGTGTAAAATTATTTTTCACATCTGTCAGGTAAACCCTTTGGTAGATGGTTGGTTGTTTGCTATAAAGTCCGACAATGTTCAGTAGTCTTTACTATGGACAGCATGGTGGTTCAGTACGACAGCAAAGTGACACAGGGAAATTTCTCTACTTCATCGCTCCAAAGTTTGGGGCCCAGTCCTGACTTCCAGTTACTTTGTATGGAATCATGTTATTCCCATGTCTGATTAGATTTTCTCTGGCTACTGCAGTTTCATCCCACTGCACAAGAACATTTTGGTTTATTTTCCATATATTTATATGGTTTATTTACCATTGCTTTTGTGTCCCATGCCATGGCTGGAAATTGTCCATGGACTAGCCCATTTACAAATTAATAAATTTCATATATATGTGCATCCTTCAAATGTGGAATTTTGCTGAAAAAGGTGATAAATTGTGATTGGGTGGGTAACATCCAACCAAGCGTCTACTTCTTAATATTAGATGATGAGATTTCTGAAAATGTTGCACCCTGGTATTAATGGTAGCGAAAGTTAAGAGTTTGGGTATATTTAGTGAAAGTGTGGAGGGGGTCATAATTTTCTGCATACCTTATGTTGGGGAAGTATTATGATCACATCACTGGTAATTCACAATTCTCTTCTGAAAGGACATTTTGTAGAGATTTGTATTAATTCCATGAATGAATGTCAAGTCATTGAATGTAATTTTGATGAATGCAAAAAGATTGAGTGCTGTTCACATAAATTACTTTCGCTGAAAGTGGAATTTGCTTGTTTCTCCATTATTGTGCCACCTTGGAATTGGTATATGTATACACGTCTGGGGGTATGGGCGTGTCTCCTACAAGGGTGGTGCCGGGGGACTTTTCCCCCTGCAAAAACAAAAGTGTTGAGTGTTGTTCATTGTAGGTGCTTTCAGTGATTTTTTTTTGTTTTATTTTATATACACTGAAATTGTTTTCTATGACTCAACATGACTCCAATGAAATTACAGCATACCACAAATAAAAGAAAAGTTACAGCTGACAAGTTACAATGCCAGCTTTAGTAAAGTTTTTTTTTCTTTTTTACCCCCACTACCTGCAGATTATCAGCCCTAACCTGACCAATTGACCCATTCATTCCCAATCGCTGGGGTGAGTGTTAGGAGAGTCCATTATTCAAGCAGCAGTCAGGGGTGTTTTTTTTTATTTTTTTTATTTTTTTACTGTTCCTAACCCCAGCACACACTTGACCAGGATCCGGGGAAAGTTTTGTAATGGGCTGACCACAGAAGCAGAGGTTTCACCTAATCTTCACCAGAAGAAATTGCATTAACTCATGTACTCCCAGTACATATGCCTTTCTCCATCCTCCCCAGGAGAGTAGTGGGCCAGTGCCCCTTTACAACTCCCTTCTCATGCCTGTCGTCAGTACCTGGGTCACGCTAAGAGTTCAGTCCTTATGTTTCATGGAGCCTGGCATTGTTAGCTTTAGTAAAGTTGCAAAAACTTGCAAGATCCCTCCACATGGGAGTTCTGCCTCCTAGACCCCAGCATCTCTAAATGTACTATCTCTGAGACTGTGCATTCTTGGGTGGGTGAAGAAAAACTTCCTTATTGTTACGGTACTATATGTATGCTGTTTACACTGCTTTTTCATCTGCCATAATGATAGTTGATTAACTTTGACTAATACTGTTAGGATCATATTGGCTGTGATCAAACCTGTGTATCCCATTTTATATGTAGACACTGAATTTACCCTGTTAACAGAATCCTGCTGCAGTAGCAGAGTTGCAGGTCAAATACAAAAACCGATCATGTCTAAAACTGTGACTCACGATTAGTGCCATATGGTAAGTTTATAAGCCTACATTTTATTCCAGAAGCATACGCTTTTATATTTGCCACCTCAAACTTCTGGCCTAGAATTTGTAACATACCATCTGTATAGACCTACCTTGAACCATCCCACAGTTGTGCAGCTGTGTCCCAAAATATAAGTTCCGGCAGTAGACAGTAAATGTTCTTTGTTAAATTACACATATATTCTTCTTCAGAGGGGACCCTGTCATGACAGAACATTTCACTAATACATTTTCATTTTAGCAGTTTTTTTCACATTGCCTCTCATGTAACCCTGTAATTCAGTTGTATGCCTGGGTGGATATTTCCTTTTTCAGGAGATAAACTGTGTCCTTCAGGCCATTATACTTATGGCTGTGAATTGGCCATTTCAATCTCAAGCTATAATTGTAGGTTCCAGAAATGCTAAAGTTTTTTTTTTTTATTCCATAGGTTTTGTCCAGCTTACTGAAGGCCGCAAGACTGTGCTTCCTCACAACTGTAATACTGATCTAACCATAGAGACATCTGATGGTGGTTACACGTATGATACATCAGACCTAGCAGCTCTCCAGCAGAGGCTATTTGAAGAAAAAGCTGATGTTATAATATACGTGGTTGAGCGTGAACAGGTGAGGTGTATGATAACACATCTTGTAGTTCTTTGCTTTCTTCTGCTGCAGTAATTGACCGGAGAAGAATGAAGGATCTCAAGCATAGACTGCAGTGCTGTTGCATTTGCAAAAGGGATGTCCTGTGAAACGGTTTGTCAGAGGAAGCAGTCTTTTACAGTACTTACTTAACTGGGGATACATTTTTGACTTAAAAATGGGAAAATTAACTGTATTCTTTTACTGGTAGTTTAACAGATTACAGAATCTCAGTTGTTGTTTTATTTGGAATGAAAAACAGCTAGTGCTGTCATGTGGCTTCTGTTGACTATCATCTGTTTCCAGAGATGCTTGCTATCTTCTAATTTGGAATGGGGTGTCCATCAGACATATTTCATTCAGCAAGTCACCAGATTTGCATTCTTCTGGGAGAATTGTCCAAGCAGTGATGTCACTGCAGTACAGAAGCATTGTTAGTCCTGTAGCATCCATTTTTTTTAGGTCACAGTTGCTGATTTCATGCAGTTCATAGTGGTAGAAGGGAACAGTACTGCATTACAGAGTGAACAGTACTGCATTACAGAGGGAACACTACTGCATTACAAAAAAATAAGTGCCATGTTTTTTCTGATCCCTCATGTCCTCTGTTCCATCAGGAACTCAACTTGTTGCTGATGACCAGCTCTTCAAAGAGTGTTCATTTGAGATGAACAGACCAACTGGACAAACTTTGATGCATTATTATAACTTGCCCTGAGGTTTGAGCATTTGGGGAGTTAGTTGTAATAGCATGTGCTTCAGGCACAGCTCTGTTCATGGGGATATGGATGTCCTCCAATGTAAGTATTTTTACACAGATTGCCCATTCAGTCTATTAGTCTCAGTCAAATGGGCTTCAGTGAGATGGTCAGCAGTGAATGTACCACTTCTGAAATGTGATTTCTGAGGATTTGGTGATCACTTGAGCACACTGGCTACAGATGATACTTTCCAAGCACAGTCTGTATCACATCTGTGGCAAAATAAAATGTACAGGGGTTGTATCTGTGATATACAATTCACAAGTCAGTTGTAGATCCATAAATAGAGCACAATTAAAATGTCTGTCTTCAGTGTCCCATATACACAGTGTGCAAGTTTCATTTGATATGGCATATTTTTGGTGAGTGGAAGCTAGAAAGTTACTAATGGTTCCTTCTAAAAGGTCTCCCAAGTTAAGTAAATTTCTTAATATTTCAGTGATGTGGGACAGAAGAGCAAAATTATGATTTGCATGCCTTTTATAAAGTCATTGTTGCTTAAGATGTTTTTCTTTCTTTTATTTTTTGTTCCAGAGTTCTCATTTCCACTCATTATTTAATGCAGGCCAGATGATTGGATGGTATGATCCAGACGTGACCAGGGTGAAACATGTAGGTTTTGGAGCAGCTCTAATTGATGGCAAGTAAGTTTATTTAATGCAGGAATACTTCTTTATTTGTTTCCCAAATGAGTAAGAGAGAAGGTTGTCTATGGCAATTGATAAAGACTGAGAAGAGAACAGAAAAGCCCTGTAAGACTCTTATGGGACATTCATCAGTTTTACTTTAGATTCATTTGAGCTGGACTTTTATCTGTCACTTATTGTGGTGGGTTTTGAACTGGTTACCAGTTGTGCTGTTAATGCCTGTGCCTGTAGGTTTGTTTGCAGAAGGGCATGATTGGCAAAATCAAGGGTCCATTGGTAATCAATAAAAATCATGCCTGTCAGTTCATCTTTGCTGAAATTATTAAAAATTATAGTTGGTGGCTATGTAGTATGTGGAGGATGTATTGCATAGTGATTGGTGCGGGGGGGCGAGGTATTGGTGGCATTTTGAGAGTCCCGCACCAGCACTGCCTGTACAGTTTTTGGAAAGAGTGAGCAGTGATATGTGGCACTAATGGCAGAGGTGAACCCAGCTGCTCAAATTAAAAAAAAAAGGAAAAATTCATTATCCATTTTCACAGCCAAAAAAATGTCAGTAGTCAAGAATTCATATGGTCTCTGGTGACGGGGTTCTTTTTAAAGCCTCTGCATAAGTTGAAGTAGTGTCACAAGGACAAAAACCTCAGAGTGGGTCAAGACCTGAGTCTCTAAGGTTTATTTATTTTTATTTATTTTATTTTATTTTATTTTACATTTGTTGACCGGGCTAGTCCAACTGGATATATGTCCATTTTCAGTAGAGGCCCAGGGAGATAAGCTCCAATAATCAGAATAATTGCAACTTCAGGTACAGTACAATTTTACAGACTAGAATATGATTGTTATATAGTAGCTTAGCAACATTATAACGTAGCATATTATAAAAAGAAAAGAGACAGAAAACAAAATAAAGGTATATATAAGGTGGAAACATGTTCTTATAGTCAAAAAATGTACTATAGAAGTTCATACTCTGTAGTGGTTCATAAGAAAGAGTAAGTTTTTACAGACTTTAGTTAGGTTAACAGGTTCTACTCTCTGAGGTTAATGAAAGAATTAGACATAAAATAGCAATGGTTAAATAAGTAGACAACAGACATAGTTAGAGGGGATTATTAGTCTGGGTTACTACATGGGCATAGCCAGTGGTTTTTAAGGTTTTCTTTGAGTTGCTTTTTGAAAAGTTGCATTGAAGAAAGAGATGAGAGTTCACTGGAAAGCAGATTCCAGGTTTTACCCACGGTGTTGGAGAACAGTGAATCCCCAGCCTTATTTTTGGATTTAAGTGTGGATACTAGTACTTTATTTGCTGAGTGAAGGGTTGTCAGATTATTATAGGGGGTGAGAAGGCTAGTAAGTATTGGAGTATTACTGGGCTGATAAAGGATATTGTGGGCAATAATAAGTTGGTGAAACTGAAACCGATTATGTAGTTCCAGGCATCCTAGCTGCTTTAGGTTTTGACAGTGGTGAGTTCTAAATGAGGAACTAGTAGCAAATCTGGCAATGTTATTGTAGGACATTGCCAGTTTATTGAGGTTGTTTTTTGATAGATTGGTATAAATGGGAGTGGCATAGAGGAGGGTAGAGAGAGGATGGGTATGTGCAATAGTAGTTCTAGCTGTTGGAGTAAGGAAGGGTTTAATCCTATAGAGGGAGCCTAGTTTTCTGTTAACTGATTTTATTGTAGTGTTGATATGTGTGTCAAAGTTAAGGTTGTGGTCTATTGTTACACCTAAGAGTTTGGTGGTTGGGTCAGGCGATATGACAGTGCCATTATTGGATATAACTGTGAAGTCCATTGGGGAGGATTTTTTTTCTGGGAGTGAAGAGCAATAATTTTGTCTTTTTGGGGTTCAGGAGGAGGCAGTGCTGTAAGAACCGGTTTTCTGCTATGTTAAACACTTTTTGGGTGAGGGACTGGAGTTCAATGAAGAGGTGGCAGAACATATTAATGTGGAGTCATCTGCATATTATATACAAGTAGCTTGAGGAATTATTACATTTAGATCATTGATAAAAACTGAGAACAGGAGAGGGACCAAAACTGAGCCTTGAGGGACACCAAGGGGTAACAGGAAAGTGTGAGGATAGATTATTACCCGAAAGCACAGCCTGTTGCCTGTTTTCTAGGTATTTATTTATTTATTATTTATTTATTCCAGTTTGATAACCGGGGAGGTCCACTGGGCTCGGGGAGCCCGTTTTCAGTGAAGGCTCTGGGAGAAAAGCTCCAACAATACATAGTTACATGAATAATTACTAAGAAACTTTGCATTAATGACAAATAAACAGGTAGCATTCATAAAGAAACAAACAATTACAATTTTGTTTAGGTGTAAAAGACAGGCAAATGGCCTTGAGGCTAGATTTTACAGTATAGTTATATATACATAATACAAATGAGCAAGGTTAGCAAGGTGAGAGGTTAGCCAGAAGTAAAAGTGGAGGAGACCTTGAGAGGTATAGGGTAAAGAGTACAGGAAGTTAGGATTTAAACCATTGCAATGCATGTGTATCTAGTGAGAGGGATTTAAGTATATTCATAAGCAGCTGATGGTTGACCATATCAAAGGCTTTTGAGAGATTGATAAAGAGTGCAGAGGATAGAGTATTGTTGTTATGATTTTTGTTAATGCAGTCAGCAAAGGATGCAAGGGCTGTGGTGGTACTGTGGAAAGGCCTAAAGCCATGCTGACGGTTAGCTAGTAAGTTATTTTGGAGTAAGTGGTCTAGTAGTTGACGGTGGATACATTTTTCCATTATTTTTGCTAAAGGAGAGAATAATGCTATTGGGCGATAGTTTGAGAGTTCAGTTGAGTTGCCACCCTTATGTATTGGGATAATGTGGGAGGTTTTCCAGATAGCAGGGATGGTTCCTTCAGTAATGGTTCTATTTATTAGGACTGAAATAGGAAAGGCTACAACTTTTGCTGCTATCTGCAGTAGGGTTACTACCTGTCCCACTTTGCGAGGGACAGTCCCTCTTTGGGCAGTTGTGTCCTGACAAAAAATAGTAAACATGGCAAATGTCCTGAGAATTTATGACAAAATTATTTCCTATATTTTATGTAATAGTTGCATAAAACAGTTATTCTGTATCTGAAATACCTAAATGTTATAAGAAACAGAATAAACAGCTAAAATGCTACAAGAATAAGCTTTTATTTAGGCAAAAAAGTTAAGTTCTATACTTTGTACTGGCCGTGGGTATATGTCGGCCTGTAAAATCTGATGTTGTACCACAAATGTCCCACTTTGGCCATTTGAAAAGCTGGCAACCCTGATCTGCAGATATTTTGCTGGTAGAAGGTCAGCTGAGGGGGTACATGATTTGAGTTTTTGAAGAAGGGTGCAGATGAGGGATGCTGGAACTGGTTGTAAATGAAATGAGGGAGGTAAACTAGTTATGGAGGATGACAGGCTTGTGCTAATAGGAGGTAGTGAATTAGTTAGAGATTGGACGGCCTCAGTAAAGAAGGTATTAAAGGCATCAGCAATATGCTTGGGATTCTCATGTGTGGAGCCTGATGGGGTAGGTGTTTTGGAGTGACCTGGAAGTAAGAGTCTATTTATACCTGTCCAGAACTTTTGTGGTTTGTTGATGAATTTGCTGGATGTGATAGTAAAAGTTTTTTTTTGTCTATAAGTAGTGATTATTTGGTAGCATTTCTCAGCTGTTTAAATACTTGCTGATGTGTTGGGTTTTTAGTTGTTTGCCATTTGGCCCACATTTTATTTCTAAGTAGAATTTTATGCCTTGTTTCTTTTGTAAGTCATGGAGCAGTTTTAGTCCTATTTCTGACAAAGCGAGTAGGGGCATGGTAGTCCAGGATTTCTAAGATTTTGGTATTGAAGTATGACACTGCTTCATCTAATTGGAGGTGTTTTCGGGGTGACCAATCACATGCATTAAGATAAATGCAATGATCATCTGTCTTCCAACTCCTCCAGATTGTGAGTTTACCCTCAGGTAGCTGGGGCACAATTAAAGGCTTGTCTTCAGCTTCAGCTAAGGATAAGAGGGGATAGGAGAGAAACAATTTTGGTTGCCAGTCTGGGGAGTATATCCAGAATTTTTTCTACCTGCTTCTCTCAAGGTAATCAGCTGAAGTCTGTGGGCAGCCAGCCTTTTTCAAGTGAGCAGTGCCATGAGTCACCCAGCTATGATTAGAGATACGTGAAAGTTAGAATTCCTCCTGGAACAGCCTTCTCAGACCTACATAGGCCAGAGGTCATAGACAAAGAGATTTCTGTATGTTGTTCCAGGCTAGGACTCATGCTACAGAGCCTGAACTTAAAATGGATGTCCATCATTAGGACTCTGGTGTGAGGATTACTTCAAGGTTGGTGTAGGCCTCTACCCAGTTTAGATTGCATCTGAGTGCAAGTTTATCATACCCTGGCATTAGTGGTGTCAGTTACTTGCTCAGTCCTACATAGATAATGTCACAGTTGCTCTAACTTCTTTACTTGAGATAGTTTAGTCATTTATTACTCATTTTTGTTTGCCAGTCATATGTAGGAGAGGTGAATTTTTCCTTGCATTCTAGTTTGATTTTTAACTGTCCAAGATTTCATTCTCCCAGAAAGAGACTGAAGCAATTTTACCACTATGTTGAATTGATCACTTTCCAAGTAGCAGAAACATGAGTGAGAATGATAAAGTAAGCAAAGTGTGGGGGTGCATGGGGCCTTTTGCCTCTTACAAAATGATTTTGTAGAATGTTATTGTGTGGTGTGTTTTATCTTGAACAGGAAGAAGTGAGTGTTTGTTTTCTTGTGCTTTGAACTTTTTTTATTTGACCTACCAGTGACAAGGAATTTAAAACAGAGAATTGCGGTATGCGGAGATGAGTTTTGGTACTGGGTCCTGACATTGTTCTGTTACATACCTGCCCTGGTGTGATAGCATGCACAAGCTTACTTTCATGGGTAATAGAATGTTGGTACTCCCTCCAGTCAGAAGATACCAAGGCCATTTTATCCAAGGCAGAGAAGGACATTGAGGCAACCCAGCCATGTTCCTCTTCACCAGATGACCCCACATAGGATGTTAAGATCATAGGAGATTACTAGGCTATCGACACAGAGGTCATTTCAAGCCTAGCCATTTCATCCCACTGTGATACCATGGAAATGCTAGTAAATACCCAAGACTGCATTTAATAATGACTGCCCATGTCCAGGAGAGTTATGGGTGCTATCCCGGTAAGAATTTATGGTGCCCCCATCCACTCATCCAGGTTCCTCTTGAACAGTGTGATAGAGGTGCTCGGTTTGACATGAATTGGTAGCCTGTTCCAAAGATGCGGCAGTCACTGGGAGACAAATCTTTCCCTCCAGCATGTCGTATTTAAGTTGCAGGCCATATTTAGGTCCCTGGAACAGGTAGCTCTAGTCCTGTTTGATTTATGGATATGCAGCGTTCATTAGGTTTGGGGTCTGATATTGCTGTGTAAGCCAGGCATAAGTCTCCACTAAAAAGTCTATATGATACACAGTATAGTGACAGGGATTTAAGTAGGTCTGTGTAAGACGTGCTGGAGTCCCCTGATCTTCTCTTTTAGAAACCTTTGAGGTCGCTCCAATTGCTGCATGTGCTTTGTATGGTACATGCCGAACGGGGCGTTATACTCAATTGTGGGCTGGATTAGTGCCGAGTATAGAGGAGTTATAACCTCTTTTGCTCTTGAGGTGATGCCTTTACTAATCAAGTGTGCTATGTAAAAAGTCTTCCTTACTACAGTAGACACATGGTGGTCAAAGTTAAGGTCGCAGTCAACTTGTGATCCCATATCCCTTACCACTTCATGAGTACTTGATTTAATAGTGTGAAGAGACATTGTTTGTGCCAAAGAGAATAAGGATTCATTTTTTTTAATTCAGTTTGAGACCGTAACTTAAACACCAGTACTAACATCATTTGGGTATTTAGTAATTCCATCCATTTTGCAGTTGTCCTCGGACTTGGTCAGCTGTAACCCCTTAGTTTGACCTGAAGTTCTGAGAAGTATATACCAAACAGTAGGGGGCCCAGCACCGACCCCTGTGGCACCCTGCTGGTGACAGTTCTGTTGGTTGATGTGGAGTCACCTACTTTGATAGTGTGTGTGTCCGGTTTGTGAGCCAGTTGGCAATCCATCATACAACAAAGGGGTTTACATTCAGTTTCCTAAGTTTATTCTTAATGCCTGAGTATGGAATTGTGCTGAAAGCCTTTGCAAAGTCCAGATATGCTGTGTACACAGAAGCCCTCATCAATGGCCCTTGTCATATTCTCAAAGAAATCCACTAGATTTAACAGGCAGGATCTGCCCTTTATAAAGCTGAATCAAGTTGGATCCAGGGTTTGGAGGTTGTCTATATCTTTATTAATGATGTCCATAATGATATGTTCCAAGGCCTTACAGATGAGGCTGGTTAGGCTTATGGGTCTGTAATTCCCTGGGTCTGTTGCTAGGCCACCTTTGTGGAGGGAAATAACTGTTTCTGTTCTCCATTCTGCAGGAACAAAGGCTATGACTGAGTAGGGTACTTAATGGTGATGCTAGTACATGTTTTAGCCTATTTAGAAGACAGGCTGGGATGCCGCCTGGTCCCATAGAGGTTGGGTTTTATGCCTTGGACAAGGCTTTGATGACCTGCTCTTCAGATATGTAGGGTGGGGTTGGGGGAAGATTTGTGATAAGTTTGGAGGGGATAAAGGAGTGAGATTTTCACCAAACCTATCTGCTAGCAGGTTTGCTATCTCTGTGGGGTCAGTGTGTGTGAATATTGTTGGTCACTAGTTCTGCACATGCTAGCACCCTACCTTTTAGACCACTTGCATAGCTGTGAAAGGCCTTATCATTATCTTTGGCTGTGCTTGCTAAGTTTTTCTCAAAGAAGCTGTTAGAGAATTTGACAAGTTTCTTATTTGCTTGTTGAGGCTGACTAGGGTGCTTTTCCATTGTTGGGGCCTCGCCTTTGTTTTCTTGGACAGCAACTTGTTGCATTTATTGTAAAGTTTGATGCTGAATGTCCACCATGGCAGCTTGTTTTCACTTGGGGCTCTGGCTTTAATTCTTTCTGGTATAGCCAAGTCTATACACTTATGCAAGTGATTATACAGGGCTTATTTTAAGCCTCAGTGTAGTTACCACTTTCAGCTGGGGGTGGGGCTTGGAATGCATGTATACCCTCACTTAGGAGGGTATAGTTTACCGTGGTGAAGTTTTTGAAGTCTGGATTCACTTTTTGTGAGTTCCCGTGTTAGTGCCAGCCTATAGGTGATCGATTTGTAGTTAGATTTACCTAATGAGCATCCAACAGTTGTGGCAGTGCATGTGTTTGACATATTAATGAGGACCAGATCTAGTATGTTTGTTCCTGTTGTCGAGGTATGAACAATTTGTTACAGGGCATTTGAGTTAGCAAAGTCCAGGAACTTTTGTGCTACCATGTTAGGGCTAGTGTAGGTTTCCCAGTTGATGGTGGGATATTTGAAATCCTCCATAACCAGAGTGTTCGGTAATATTTGCATTGTCTCCAGTTTGGTCAAGTAGACTTCATGTGCATCATGACCTGTGGAGGGGGATCTGTAACTGGCTGTGATTTGAATGGAGGTTCTTACCCATCATAACCTGAATTTGGAGTAACTCCATGGAGTTGTCCAGTCTAACTATATGGGAGTTGATTTTATCCCTAATATAGATAGAAACACTGCCACCTTTGGTTCTCACATATTTGTTTTGCGGTCTGAAGGTGTGGAAGGCGTTGTAGCCTTGCAAGGCTGGGGTACTCTCTGAGGCCTTGAACCAGGTTTCTGTGACTGCACATACATCTACATCTTCCAGTGGTAATAGTGCTTTCAGGATGTGCAGTGTTTGGTTTAAGCTCCTAGAGTTTTATTTTGTTATGATTGGCAAAATTCACATCAGTAAGTTTGTTTTCAAGACCTTCCCTAAAAAAGGCACTACTGGGGAGGTAAGCGCCTTTGCCAACAGCTGAAAGCCTAGAGGTGCCAGGTGCAAACCATCTCTGGCAAAGCAGCGAGGTTTGTCGACCATGGCTTCCCAGGATGACAGGAACTGGATCCTCTTTGAATGACCTCAAAAACTAAGGCAATTATTGAAGTCAGTCATTTTTTGTTTATACTGTGGCATCATTCTAGTTGAGGGTAGTATGCTGCTGAAGGCAAGGGACATACGTGCCTGGGACACATAGAGCCCAGTCATGTATCTCTTCATATAGTCCAATGAGGTACGTCTCAGGTTGTTCACTCCATCATGAACTATGACAGAGTCATAATGGTACTTGTTGCTGAGAGTGATCTGATCAATCCTGGCACCGGATAAGAAGCTGACCGTGACTTGTTCTTTGTCCATTCTGGTGAGTGGGACATCCATGTGTCTCACTACTGAGTCACCAATGGCAAGAAAATTTGGTTTTTGAGTGTTACACAGGATTGGTAGGTGAGACAGATGTTACTATGTGTCATGGGTGCTGTGGGAACTGTGTTAGTTGTAGCAGTCTTGTGTTTTGGAGTTTTGGAGGTCTCCGGTATTGCGGTAAGTTTTTTGAGAGAACCTTCGTGTATGTTGGTTTTTGAGTTTGATGCGTACTAAGTTGTTTATGAATAGTGGTACTATGTGCATGCGTACTGGTGGGTGGGTTTGACGACCTCTTCAGTGTTACTGTTTTGAGTGGTAGATTGCATGGATTCAAGATTCTTGGTGTAGTTACATCGCTCGCACTCTGTACTAGAGTGAGTTATTAGTAGGGGGCTGTCAGTGTACATGAGGCAATTGCTACACTGCTTCTAAAGACCCAAGTCAACAAGGTTGACAGGAGAAACAAGTGTAGTCTGACTGTCCATAATACTTAAGACTGTTATCACAAGAGGGTGTTTTTCAGGATCAGTCAAGGAGGAGCTCAGTTGGTGGATATTTCTGCCAGGGTTGTTTTCAGGTGGTTTAATAGGTTACTGCTCACTACTAGTATTTCTTTGACCAGACAAGTACTAAGGATGAGGGCTGCACTAATGTGCTACAGCTGTATCCAAGGGAAAAATGTTTAATTTATCGGCTATGGTGCACAGTTGCATGGCAGTACACGTTGCTGTGTGAAGTGCCTGCTTAAACACAGGGCTTAAATACCAGAAGCTAAAAACTTGAAAAAAAAAACTTTAAAAAAATTCAAAAGGACCAATGATGCTTACTCCAAGTCCTAGACTGACCACCCTTCACGAGACAGGTTCCAATCAGCAGACTCCTCTCACTAAAGTGCAGAAGGGCCCCTTCCAATCAAAGATGGCCTGGAAACAGAACAAACAGCCACTAAAAACAGACCCACATGCAGCAAACCTGTATCTGAACTATGCTACAGCTACTAGCTACCCTAGGTTTGGCAGAAAACACTAGAGAATACAGAAAAATAGCAGTAAGACATTAAAACAAAACATTTAAAACAGTAGAAAATCAGCAAGGAGACTCAAAAAATGTTTTAAACAGCTAACAAATCAGTTATTTTAACACTGCTTGGTGGGAAACCAGAACAAGCAGAACAGAGTGCTTTACAACAGTGCAAAGTACCATCAAATACTTAACAAACAGCGAAAACAGCAAAAAGAGCTTCGTAAATGGTGAAAACAGCAAAACAACTGATTTTACAGGCACAGTAAGGCAGACAATCGCAGTACAGCAGTGCAGTTTAGTACACAGTATTAAAGTAGGCAGCAGGAAATAAAAAGTGCAGTAAATAGTATAATTAAACAAAAAAATAACAGGCAACTTATGAATTTTGGGAAGCTCAGAAGCCCCTAGTTGACTGGCATCTCAACTCAGAGTTGTGGCTGGTAGAACACCTCACTTCAGCCCACTTTTGAAGAAGCTCTCAGGATTATGTGGCACAAGATGGGACTAGCTTTGAGCCCCTGTCCCTCCCCCATAGAACTGCCTGGCAGAATTTTTGGAATGAAGCTTGAAGACCCTTGGGTTACCTCTTCCCTAGAGCCAGTCATTTTGGATGCCATTAAGGCAGATTAGAGGTATACTATCTCTGCCCATTCAGCCTTGAGGAAGGCCAGTCATCTCTACAAGTTGCCCTCCCTATGATCACTGTTGCAGTATTACTAACAAGTGGGATATCCCACCAGGAATAGCCATACATTACAGAAGGGTTACCTAACCGAGGTCTCTTCCTGTCACATCATATGTATGATCAAAGCATGCTAAGGTACATAAGGACATACGGGTAGGAAGTATTTCAGTCCTTTCCCACTGCCAGCGCAAACACAGAACCTGCCGTTCTTTATTGGCATTTGACTGTTGCCAGTTCCACTTTCTTTAGACAGATAAATATCCAATTGGGGAAACATTTTTTCTTCCTTTTTGTAACAAAAATGAAGCCATTTCATATCAACTAAGAACAGAAAATGTGATTGTAGTAGGCAAGAACCTTAAATGGACAGTCAGACTAAATGTCTTTTTTGCCTTGAAGCCAGTCACAACTCCAGAAATTGCTCATTTTGCCAATCTTTTGTACCTATGACTCTTAGAAGCTGTTTGTCCTGCCATAAAATGTATTTGGGAAACTAAAAACTTAGAGCTCACATGTATTCAAATGGAGTCAGACGGCACTCATTCAAACATCCCTCATCAGCCAAGAAGAAGCTAAAATGGAGTCAGACGGCACTCATTCAGACATCCCTCATCAGCCAAGAAGAATCTAAAATGGAGTCAGACGGCACTCATTCAGACATCCCTCATCAGCCAAGAAGAAGCTAAAATGGAGTCAGACGGCACTCATTCAGACATCCCTCATCAGCCAAGAAGAATCTAAAATGGAGTCAGACGGCACTCATTCAGACATACCTCATCAGCCAAGAAGAAGCTAAAATGGAGTCAGACGGCACTCATTCAAACATCCCTCATCAGCCAAGAAGAAGCTAAAATGGAGTCAGACGGCACTCATTCAGACATCCCTCATCAGCCAAGAAGAAGCTAAAATGGAGTCAGACGGCACTCATTCAAACATCCCTCATCAGCCAAGAAGAAGCTAAAATGGAGTCAGACGGCACTCATTCAGACATCCCTCATCAGCCAAGAAGAAGCTAAAATGGAGTCAGACGGCACTCATTCAAATATCCCTCATCAGCCAAGAAGAATCTAAAATGGAATCAGACTGCACTCATTCAGACATCCCTCATCAGCCAAGAAGAAGCTAAAATGGAGTCAGACGGCACTCATTCAGACATCCCTCATCAGCCAAGAAGAAGCTAAAATGGAGTCAGACGGCACTCATTCAGACATCCCTCATCAGCCAAGAAGAAGCTAAAATGGAGTCAGACGGCACTCATTCAGACATACCTCATCAGCCAAGAAGAAGCTAAAATGGAGTCAGACGGCACTCATTCAGACATCCCTCATCAGCCAAGAAGAAGCTAAAATGGAGTCAGACGGCACTCATTCAGACATCCCTCATCAGCCAAGAAGAAGCTAAAATGGAGTCAAACGGCACTCATTCAGACCTCCCTCATCAGCCAAGAAGAAGTTAAAATGGAGTCAGACGGCACTCATTCAGATATCCCTCATCAGCCAAGAAGAAGCTAAAATGGAGTCAGACGGCACTCATTCAGACATCCCTCATCAGCCAAGAAGAAGTTAAAATGGAGTCAGACGGCACTCATTCAGGCATCCCTCATCAGCCAAGAAGAAGCTAAAAAAGACTAAATTTGCTGCTTCAGCTGTTCAGGCAGGCCCAGACCTTTCTGCTAAGCTTCCTGATGAGTCCTTAGACTGTTCAGATGTTTTCAATGTTTCCTGTGTTGTGTCCATGATGGTGGTCAACATTGTATGGCCCCTTAGCATGTCAACACTGACCACCCATATCGCTGCCTCAGTCATGAAGCCGGAACCAAGGTTGATAATTTTGGAGACACCCAAAAGCATTCCTTAAGAGTCTTGCCTAAAAAACAGTACTGGATGTTCTTCATCTCACATTGCTGCAGTCCTTACATATGGGTAGTCCGCTGTCCTCGGTCGGCCCGAATACCAAAGTATTAGGCTGACGTCGGTCATGGGTGCTCAGATCTGACATCAGAGCATCAGGGTATAAAAGCACATGACCGACGTCATATCCTCAATCTTTTTTGCCGCATGGTCCGATGCAGAAGCAGCGTTGCAAGTGCCGTTCGGCGTTCTGAAATTTTCGTATTCTGAGTTTCAGACCGAAACCAAGTTGGGCTAAGTACCCGTTGGGAATATTTTTGTTTTTTCTTGCCTCAGTTAATTCCGGATGTCAGAAAAAGTGAATAATTGTATTTCTTGTGGGAAACAGATACCGCATAGGGATTATCACTCTTTGCATTCCTTGTTTGGGACCGGACCACGACATAGTCGGGTGTCGGTTTTGTGCTAGGTTTAATAAGCGCACTATAAAAAGAAGGTTAGATTGTGCTAGGTTAGTCTTTGGTAAGCGGTGTAATTATAATATGCCGTCGGATCCTCCGATGCCCGCTTCCACAAAGAAGCGCAAAGACAAATCCTTGAAACCTAGATAGGTTGATTCGTCCGTTTCGGATGCCGGTCCTGCAGAAGCTACAGTGGAGCAGGTGGATCCGGCTGAAGTTTCTGTTGAGTCTCAGGGGAAACTTTGATTTTGCAGGATGTGGCCTCACAGGAGTCGGGTCAAGCTGAAGGGGCCTCTCAGGTTACTGTTCTCCCTTCTATGCCTAAGGTGGTTAGGCCTTCTGCTACTATTTCTAAGGCTTCTTCTAAGGGCAGGTCTGTTTTGCCTTCCTCTGGTGTCCCTCCAGGTACTTCAGGGTCTGTGCCTAAAAAGCACATGCTTAAAATGGCAGAAGATTTGATTACTTTAATTAGAGGTTCTATGCCCCCTCCTGATAAGAGGCCCAGGGTGGAGCCAGAGTTGGACAGTTTGGATCAGGCCTCAGACGACTCAGATTCTTCTGCTGAAGATATTCTAGATTTTCCCCCTTATTCGATTCTGATGCAGAGGATTCCACTCCTTCTGCTTCTCCTCCAGAGGATTTTTCGTTTTCAGAAACTCTGCATTCCATGAGGGAGCATTTTAAGTGGGAAGGACAGGATTTCTCTGATTCACGAAAGAGGCTTAGGGAATTCTTGTTTTTACCACAGCATAGACCCTTGGCTATACCTCCTGTTTTGGATGTTGTTCAGGATGTTTTCGAGGCTTCCCTTAATCCAGATTCTTTGCCTCCTGCCAGTTAAACCGGACAGGTATTACAGGGTGCCTGAGGCTCATAAATATCTGTATAAGAGTCCTAGGGCGGACCCAGAAACTATTAGTCAGGGGCCTAAGGGTGTTAGAGCTTCTGTTGTAAAGAATCCGGTTCCTCTAGATAAGGAAGCTAGAGCTTTGGATAGATGGGGTAAGAAGGTGTATACCTCTTCTACTTTAGCAATGAGGGCTTTAAATTGCCAGCTTCATATGTTGAAGTATCAGAATTTCCTCCTTTCTCAGCTAAAATCTAAAGTGGATGCTTTGGCAGAGGGCATAGAGTGTAAAGAATTGCAGGATTTAGTACATGTCTCTGAACAGGTGGGTAAGCATTCTTTGCAGTGTGGTTTTGATGCTGTACAGACCTCTTCTAGGGTGGCTGCCACTGGATCAGTTCTTCGTAGGCACGCCTGGCTTAAGGATCAGAATTTGTCCGAGCATGTTAAAACTAGAATTCTGGATGCCCTTTACAGTCTGAAGTTTTGTTTGGTCCCCTGTGGAGTCGGTTTTGAAGAAAATGGAAGACAAGGCTAAGTCTATGCAGACTGTTAAAGATTTTTTGCAGGTGCAACCTCCAAAGTTTAGTAGAAATTGGCCTACTAAGGGGTGGACCTACCCTTCTTCTGATTCTCAGTCTAGGGGTAGATCTAGAGGTGGCAGGGTCAGAGCTCACAGTACATTCAGGCCTAGAACTTGGAGTTCACCTGTACAATCTGCAGGTGAGGGCAGGGGCCAGTCCTTTCGTAAACAGGCCCAATGACCTGCATTTTCAGCTGCCAGATTCTTCTTGCACTCTTCAAGCAAAACTGGCTTTTAGTCACCCAGGACAAATGGGTATTGGACATTATAAACCGAGGCTACAAGTTCTATTTCCATACATTGCCTCCTTTCAAAGGCATGCCAGACGTTCCTCCTCGGCAAAGGATAGAGGCTCACAAGCAGATTTCTTTACTTCTTCAAATAGGAGCTATACAGCCAGTTCCTCTGTCAGAAGTGGGACTAGGATTTTATTCTCGCCTGTTTCTAGTACCAAAGAAAGGAAACACGTGGAGACCAATTTTGGATTTATCTATCCTCAACACTTATCTGGACATTCCAAAGTTCAAAATGCTGGCGTTACAACAGCTTTTACCTCTGTTGGGAAAAGATCACTGGATGGTAACTCTGGATCTCAAAGAGGCTTATCTTCATGTTCCTATCAGGCCCAGTTGCAGGAGGTACCTGCGTTGGCTGGAAATTTACATTATCAGTTCTCTGCATTGCCCTTTGGCTTATCTACTGCGCCCAGAGTGTTCACAAAGGTTCTGGCTCCAGTGATAGCCTTTTCAGGTTAAAAGGAATACAGATTTATCCTTATTTGGACGATTGCCTGATTATTGCACAACACAAAGACGAACTTCTGCATCATCTACAGTATGTGATGGTAGTGTTAAGATGCCTAGGGTATTCTGTGAGCGAAACAAAGTCCAGTCTAGTACCCTCTCAGGACATGTGCTTCCTGGGTGTGAGACTGAATACAGCTCGCCAGATGGGCTTTGTGACCCCGGACAAACAAAGAAGCCTTTCTCTTTATTTCCATCAAATGTCTCTACAGTCCAGGCTGACTGCAAGGACAGTCCTTCAAGCCTTGGGGTTCATGGCATCTTGTATTCTGGTGCTTCCCAATGCCAAACTGCATATGAGGAAGCTTCAATGGTATCTCAAAAATGTATGGACACAACACTGCCAAGATCTAGACACTGTCATTCAGATAATACCTTGCATTCAGAAAGAATTTTTGTGGTGGGCTCAGGAATGTCACCTAAACAAGGGACTCTCTGTGACCCGACCAGAGGCGAGTCAGATTCTAACGACAGATGCCTCGGACAAGGCTTGGGGAGCACACCTCAATGGAAAATGGGTGCAAGACACGTGGCCTGTCAGACTTCAACATTTGCATATCAACTTGAAGGAGATGTTAGCAGTCCAATTAGAATTGATGGCTTTCAAGGATTTACTTCTCCCAGGACAGGTGTTGATTCAAACAGACAACACTACTGTCATGTGGTACGTCAACAAGCAAGGGGGAACCCATTCGTACCCTCTTTGCAGGCAAGCGATGATTTTGTGGGAGACTGCTCTCAGTTTACACCTCAATCTTCAGGCAAGGTTTCTACCAGGAGCACAGAACTCCTTAGCGGATGTGTTGAGCAGACAAATTGTGGATCCTCACGAGTGGAAACTGGATCCTCATGTGTTTCAAATGTTGACAGTGTTATGGGGGACTCCAGACATAGATCTGTTCGCTTCTCCACTAAATTACCAGTTGCCAAAGTTTTGCACAAAAGTGTTTCATCCCACAGCTTGGAAGGTGGATGCTCTATCATTCAGTTGGAGCAATCTTCATGTCTATGCCTTTCCACCTCTGCCTCTCATTCCCAAGGTACTCCTGAAGGCCAGAATAGACAAGCCATCCATGATTCTGATAGCGCCGGATTGGCCTCGTCAGCACTGGTACCCTCAACTGAGGAGTTTGACGGGAGCCTCCATGGCCTCTGCCTTTGATTCCGCATCTTTTGTCTCAGGAGGGCAATCACTTCCTCAATGTCAAGATTCAGTCTCTGCATCTCACAGCCTGGCATATTCTGTTTTAGACCGTGGAGGGTCTCAGCTTCCACAACAAGTTTTGAATGTTATTTTGGAGGCCAGAAGGCCTAGTACAAGGAAGGTTTACGCTGATAAATGGAGGAGAGTTTTTCTTTGGAGCAAAGCGAAGGACTTTGATGTTTCCAAGCCTGATTTAAGTGTTTCTCTTCAATATCTTACTGAGTTATTGGACAAGGGTTTGTCTTTCTCCTCAATAAAGGTTCATGCTACAGCCATTTCTGCTCACTATGACTGTGACCCTCCTTTATTTTCCCATCCTTTGTTTAAGCAATTTCTTAGAGGGGCAAAGAACATAAGACCCCCGTAGAGCTCCTACTCCTGCTTGGGATCTCAATTTTGTGTTGGAAAAGCTTACTCTACAACCTTTTGAGCCTGCAGCTACTGCCGAGTTAAAGTATTTATCATGGAAGACTGCTTTTTTGTTTGCCATTACCTCTGCAAGAAGGGTTTCTGAATTACAGGCCCTTATGGCAGTGGAACCTTTCCTGATTTTTCATAAGGATAGGGTATCTTTGCGTACTAATCCTTCCTTTATGCCTAAAGTGGTTTCTAGTGTGGCCTTGAACCAAACTATTCATTTGCCTACTTTTATGCAAACCCTCAAAATAAAGGGAGAAGATTTTGCATACTTTGGATATTCACAGGCAGTTACGTTATTATTTGAGCAGAACCAAGGGGTTCAGGCAGTCTCAGCAGTTGTTTGTTTCTTTTGCTTTGGGTTCTCAGGAAAACCTGTTTCAAAACAAACTATTTCTAAATGGATTGGGTTTTGTATTTCTTTCTGTTATTCCCATCATGGTAAGGAGATTCCGGCTGGAATCAGACCTCATTCCACTAGAGCTACTGCCACTTCTACTGCCTTTCTAAGGGGGTAGCTACAAAAGATATTTTGGAAGCAGCCACTTGGAGTTCAGTGCATACTTTTTCCAAGCATTACCACCTTCCTCTTTATTCTAAGTCCAGGGCTGGATTTGCCACTGCAATATTACAGGGCATTTTAGCAGCCCCTAATGCTTTATGATTTTGCCATCCTCCCTTTACCTCTGCTTTGGGATTCTACCCATATGTAAGGACTGCAGCAATGTGAGATGAAGAACATAGTACAGTTTTGTACCTACCATAAATGTAGATGTTCAAGATCCACATTGCTGCAGTCCAACCCTCCCTCCTTCCCTCTGTAGTTTGGCATGGTTATATGGTTTGGGTGATGGTTGTTGTTGGGCATGTTTTGGGAGGTATCCTGTTTTGGGCTGTGGCCTTTCTTTTAGGGCCTTCTGACATCTGGGGCAAGAAAAGACTGAGGATATGGCGTCGGTCATGCGCTTTTATACCCTGACGCTCTGATGTCAGATCTGAGCGCCCATGACCGACGTCAGCCTAATACTTTGGTATTCGGGCCGACCGAGGACAGCAGACTACCCATATGTAAGGACTGCAGCAATGTGGATCTTCGAACATCTACATTTATGGTAGGTACAAAACTGTACTTTTCTGCTCACAGGGGTACGTCAGAGGTTAGAGCCTCTTTAGTAAGTCCAAGCTCCTCTTCCCACCAAGAACCAGCAGAAGACAAAGCCTACGTCTCCTTCTCCCCCTGCCATCAGAGATCCTCAGATGGAGTAGTACAAATTTTCCCATGATCTGTACAAAGCTTTAGTATTTGTAAGCTCACTGCAGTTCTTTTCTTATGCTCCCCCTCTTTACACTGTTTCTTTGAAAAGACGAGGGATTCTTTGAGGAAGAAAAGTTGGATTCAGATAGGAATTCCCTGACTTATTTTTCTCAGGTTCATTTTCCTGTAGGATACAAGTCTAAGGAAGAAGGTACTTTGTCTCCCAGCTTCCCTTTGGAAGAGCTTTCCTGTGTAGATACAATACCTTTGATAATTTAGCATTTTTAATAGAAAGGCAAATGGGTGTTAGATATTCAGAAAAGGTATTATGACTTGATGTTCACGGGTTGGGAGGTACTAAACCCTCTGCAATCCCTCCAGTTCTTGCAGGCACACAGGATATTTTTGTCAGAGTTCCTATGAATCCAGAAATGCAGCTTCTGGTTAGGTTATGTTAAGTACCAGACACCTGTATGCATTTTGACCCTGCTGTAATTTCTCTAGAATCTGATAAGCCTCCTAAAGTCTTGCACTCTTCCAGTGTACTTCCCTAATGACAAGGATAGTAGGGCTAGTAACACATATGGAAAAATGGTTTAAGAACTCTTCCTCCCTGGCCTTTCTTGCCCTTAATTATCAGACACAGATGACCAGATGTTTGCTTTTTCTGCTGAGGGACCTGGATGAACTGTTGTCTGATGTGCCCGATTCTGATACTAAGCCTTCTGCTGTTTCTTTACTCGGTGCTACTTCCCAGGTTGCAGAACATTCTGTTAAATTCAGCTATGATGCAGCTGATGCTTTTTCCAGAGCAGCTGCTGCTAGTTGTGTTCTGAGGAGTTTACCAGGCTTAGACTTCAGTCTTTCCTGAAGATGTTAAATCTGTACTCTTGGATGCTTCTCCAGATATTCTCTTTTTGGTCCTGCTACTGCTAATATTTTCTATAACTTATAGAAGACAGAGAAGATAAAGGCGTTTAGACAGATTTTTCTCTCTCGTGTCTCTGGATTTCAAAGAAACTTACTCCTCCAAGGCTGGTCACTTTTTCACACAGAACAAAAGGCCCCCAAAAGGGTAAAAGAAATTCAAAAAAGACTTTTCAGAACAAAATTAAACAGGAATTCAAGGTGTCTAAGCCCTCATTTCCTGATAAGCCAACCTCCTTGTGACTATCCGCCTCTGCCCACCCCACTTCCCCACCTTGGTCTACCCTTAATCCCTGTTTCAAAGACGCTTTATCTATCCCTTCCAGCTTAGAAATCAATCACGCAAGACCATTGGGTTCTTTCTATCATTCAAAATGGTTACAAGATGCCATAACTTTCTCTCTCACACACAGATCGGGTGTCCAAGTCCCATGAAACCAACTCCATCTAGTCCATCCATGTTTGAAAGAGTTATTTCTCCAGGACAATACAGTGGCCTCCCTCATGGATTACTTTCAAGCCCTTCTTCTCTTAGATGTGAACCCATCAACACACATTTAACGTGCCCTAGGATGTATGCCTTCTACTATTCCCATGATTCCTTGGGCCAGACTCCATAGGATGAAAATTCAGCTGTATCTCAAATCCATCTGGATGCAGCACTGTCGTCCTCTGAACTTCCCAGTCTCTCTCTTGCCATTCATCAAAAGGGAGCTTCATTGGTGGATAAATCAGATCTCTCACCCAGGGTTGCCCTTTCTAATCCCCCCTTTCCAAGATCTCTTCCCAAATGCTTCAGACCTGTCTTTGGAGATTCTTCATTGAATGTGAAGGTCCTGGCATACATTGCCTCTCAATAGTCTGTAGGAAGCAGATTACAGCAACAGGGCTTTGAGGCAATCTGCATAGGACATGCTGTTTGTCCTGTATTCTTTTTGTGAAGAATCTCTGTGGACATTCCAATTATTCCATGTGCCTGATCAGGTACACACCAAAGGTGGCATTGTACTCAGTGCTGGGCCTGATGATGGTTGAATACAGTGGAATGACGACACCCTTGGAACTATATGCCATGCTGTTGCTTATAAGCTGAGTAACATAGAATGAACTTGTTCAGCTGCGAGGGAGGTGATATTGATGAGCTGATTTTCTAGGGTACCTGACTTCCCAAAGAGTACTATTATATATTTCTTGACTTTAAGTTTTAAGCCATGATTTTGGCACCAGTCATTTGTCTATGTTAGTCCTTCCTGTAAGATGTTACTGTCTTTGGGATTCTGTAACTGCTCCTAGTTTGTACTCTTATGCAAACTTGGTCAACCAGAGGTCCTTGACATTGGCTTTGACTTCTGAGAAGTCGATGACAAAAAGGAGCGGACCCAACACAGAGCCCTGAGGGACTCCACTAATGACCAGCCTCTTTGTGAAGATGGTCTCTCCTATATTAACTTTGCTGATCCTAACTGAGAGCCAACTGGCTATCCAGAGTAACATGAGGATTATACCTATATCCCGGAGATCATTTATAATGCCGAGTGGAAGATTGTATCAAACACCTTGGCCATGTCAGGGTAGGCAGTATGCACCATTTTGCCCTCATCCATTGTCTTGATGACCTGCTCAAAGAAGTTCACCAGGCTGAATAGACATGATCTGGTGATGACAAAGCCAGTGCGGGTTGGATCCAGTGTTTGAAGATTTTTTCCATTATTCTTTCAATAGCTTTGCATATCAGACTAGTCAGACTTATGGGTCTGTCGTTCCCAGTGTTGATGGTCAGCCCTTGTGGATGATCATTACAGTTCTCCATTTGCATAGCGCAAAGCCTGTCTGGGAGCTTTGGGTACACAGTGACCACAGTAGTCTCATTAGGTCATGTTTCAGGTTATTTAAGAGGCGTACTAGGATGTTATTGGGCACCTCAATGCAGTCTATTTGGTCTTAGTGAAGCATCTAGAACCTGCTACCTAGTGATATAGGGGGGGGGGGGCAGGTTCTTTGATGGTATTTCCTGGGCTATAGCCGGCAGTAGGAGAAAGGTGGTTAAAACTGGAGCTGAATGTCTCATCTAGAAAATTTGGTATGTCTTCTGGCTCTATTTGCAATCAGTTCTGCACACTGCTGTATGCTGCGTTTCAGGTTTTGGACATGCTGAAGCTTTGTAATTGTCCTTTTCCTCTGAGGCTATTATAACCTAAAATTTGGATTTAGTAGACTTAATTTGCCCTCTTAGTTGTTTGTTTAGACTGATGTTTTATCATGCTGGACATGGGACTTCCTAATCTTATCTTTAGTTTTTTTTTTTTTTTTTTTTTTTTTACAAAGCTTATTGATCAGCACAGTTGTCTCTATGCATTTATTGGTATGATTGTACAGGGTTTCTGTGAACAGTTCTGTATAGGTAGCTGTGTTCTCAGGCTTTGGGAAGGGGGCCTAAAATTTTGACAGATTATCACTTAATAGGAAGTTTGCCTTAGAATAGTTCCTAAATGTTATGGCATTAACCGGAGTCACAGAACTGATTTTCATTGCGAAGGAGACATTTTTGTGGTCTGACATTACCAGAGAGGACACAATAATTGAGGGGTACAGCATTATCCCATGTTTGTGAGTACCAGGTTAAGTATGTTTGCACCCTTACTTGCATAGGGACTATCTGACCCAAGATGTTTGTCCATAGCCTAATACTTACCTATGAACCTATCTGCCCAAGGGCATTTATAAGCCTAGCCAGAGTGTGTTGGCTTTTGCCACCCCCTTAGATTAGTTCCCTGTGCCTCTGACCAGCAGAGCCATTAGTTCCTTGGGCATCTGTCCAGCAGAGCCACTGCAGTGATCCCCGGGGTTAATTTTCTGTTTCCCATCCACCAGTCAAGGTTTCTCTTGAAGAGTGCTAGTGAGGGGCTCTGCCTGATGTATATTGGAATCTTGTTCCAAAGCATGGGGAGTCTCTGGGTCAGGAATCTATCCCTCCAGTGCATCCTATTTATCGTTGTAAGGTTTATATCCTTAGAGCGTGTGGCACTCGGGGATTTGTTTTTTTTTAGTTGGAGCATATCCATCAACTCTGGGTTGGACATGGCCTTGTATGTCAAGCAGAGATCACCTCTGAGTAAGTGGTATGCAGCCGAGTACAGCTGGAGTTTCTTTAGTCAGGCTGCATAGGTCATCTGTTTGAGGCCAGTAATCCTCTTGGTGAGGTACTTTTGTGGTCTTTCCAGCTGTTGCAGGTGTCTTGTAAGGTACATCCCAAATTGGGCATTGTATTCTATAATGTGTCTAATAAGTGATGAGTAGAGAGGTAATATGTTTATCAAAGGAGAGGTTGCTATCTACTTGGGTCCCCAGAGCCCTTATTACTTTTTCTGTATTTAGGGGACTACCACCTATGTGGTAGTTCACGGGTACTTTGTTTTTTCCAAAGGGGATGGCTATACACTTTTTGGCATTCTGCTTGAGGCCATGATTTTGACACCAGGTATCCATCTCAGTGAGACCCTTCTGGAGGGTGTCTGTATCAGCCAGGGAATCGATTATGGCCCCTAGTTTGCAATCATCTGCGAACCTGGTCAGCCAAAGTCCTCCTGTGCTTGCCTGTACCTATATACCGAACAGAAGGGGTCCAAGGACTGTGCCCTGGGGGACGCCACTTGTAACCGGTTTTAAGAGTCGGACCTAGAGTCTGCAACTCTCACCATGTGGGTTCTGTCCGTGAGCCAATTTGCAACCCATCTCGTGACTTAGGGGTTAATGTTCAGGTTGGTGAGCTTGTCTATAATACCCGAATGGGGAATGGTGTCGAAAGCCTCTGCGAGGTCTAAGTAGGCTGTGTGGACCTTCTTACCCTCATCTAATGCCTTGGTAACTGTCTCAAAGAAGTCCACCAGGTTTAGGAGGCATGATCTGCCCTTAACAAAGCCAAACTGGGTGGGGTCCAAAGTTTGGAGGTTCCCAATGTCTCTGTTAATGAGTTCCATGATGCCCTCCGTAGCCTTGCAGACCAGGCTAGTCAGGCTTATAGGGCGATAGTTCCCAGGGTCCGTTGTGGCGCCACCTTTGTGGAGTGGGATAACTGTTGCTGTGTGCCACTCTGTGGGTACATAGCCTGTAGAGATGCTGAGTTTTGAACAATGTGTTTAGGTGAGGGTTAGTTAATTTTGGAGCTCTTGTAAGACACAGCCTGGGACACCGTTCGGTCCCATTGAGGCTGTGTTTTTGGCTTTGGATAGGGCTGTTTTAACCTGTCTGTCAGTGATAGCCGGGGCCTTAAATTCTTCTGGTATGATCATGGGTTCTTTAGGGGGTGAGAGGGGTGTGAAGTTTGCACTGAACCTGTCTGCCAAAATGTTGGCAGTATCAGTCGGTTCTGTGTATTTTGTGCCATTCTGCACCAACTCAGAGCAGATCTGAGAGTTTCCACTTAGGTTCTTGACATAGCTAAAGGATGCTTTGTAGTTATCTTTGGAGTCCTTGGCAATTTTTCTTTTGAAGCTAGCCTTTGATGATTTAATGAGGGATCATAGTTTCTTGGTGATACTGATCAGGGTTGTCTTTCCTTTTAGGGATTTTGCTCTTATCTGTACTAGTTTCCTCCTCCTATTGTAGAGCCTGTTTATGGCAGGGGTCCACCAGACTGGTTTCCTTTTCTAGGAGAAGTGTGTCTTGGTATTAATTGGGATAGCACGATCCATGCATTCCTGCAGATTATCATAGAGTGCCTTTGCATAGGTTTCAGTAGCTTGGACAGCATTGTCCATTGGCGTGGGGGCTGTGAACCTTTCCACCTCGGACTTTAGCAACGTGAAGTTTGCTTTTGAAAAGTTTTTCATAATTTCCTTGACTTGGTTTGGGGGCGGAATGTGAATATCCAGAGTGATTAGTCTATAGTCTGATCTAACCAGCGAGGGGTTGACGTCAGGTGTGGAACACCGGTCGCCCATGTTGGTGATGACCAGGTCCAATATGTTCCCTCTGGTGGGGGTGTTGACCAGTTGATCCAGGGTGTTCGAGTTTATAAATTCTAACAAGCGTTGGGCAAGGGAGTTCGTACTTGAGTAGTTCTCCCAGTTAATGTTTGGGTAGTTGAAATCACCCAGTATTAGGGTGTTTGGTAGGATCTTCATATTTCCCAGTGTCTCCAGAAATGCGGAATGGTGGTCCTCTGTCATGGTGGGTGATCTGTAGCAAGCTACAATTTGGATTGCAGTTTTGCCCATTGTTAGTTGCACTTGGATGATCTCTGATGCATCGTGCTGCACCACTAACCTGGAGGTGTGAGTATCCTTGATGAATATGGATACACCCCTGCCTTTTGTGTTTCGGTCCTGGTTCTGTGGCCAAAAGGTATGGTATGAGTTATAACCTGGTAGTGCTGGGGTGCTCTCTGGAACCTTAAACCAGGTTTCTGTTACTGCACAGATATCGATGTTCTCCATACTGAGGAGTGCCTCGGGTATGTGCATTTTGAGGTTTAGACTTCTGGTGTTGAGTAGCATTACCCTCAGTTTTTGATTACTTGTGCAAATTACGGTGGTGGGTTTGTCTTTTGAGCCTTGCCTAAAAAAGGCACTATGGGGGCGGCAAGAGCCTTTGCCAGTATTCAAAATCCTAAGGGTGACCGGTGCAAGCCATCTCTTGTGGAGCAATGTGGCTTGTCGAGCATGTCATCCCAGTCAGACGGATACTGGATCCCCTTTAAATGACACCAGAAACTTAGCCAGTTGTTGAAGTTGATCATTTTTTCTTTATACTTTATATATATATATATATATATATATATATATATATATATATATATATATATATATAAATATAATATATATATATTATACTTGGTTTAAGCATTTAAGCACTTGGGCTTCAAACCAGTTGTTTTACATTAAGAAGGTTTGTGGACTGCACTCTTGTGGGAGGAGATGCTTGATTTTGCCCTTCTGAGCTGGGAATTTCTGGTTAAAGGCTTATTGCACATGTTTACTTGAACTGTTTCTTTCTGAAATCGGTATGCCTTGTTTGCTGTAGCATAGACTATATTCAGGCCGGCTGGATCTAGCTTTGTATTACTTGTGCACTGATCCAGGCCGTCTTTTTTGGAGAAGGTTTCTCTGTACCCTAGTGGCAGGACTGTGCAGTTAGAATTTGTCTGATTGAGGACTGCTGGAACAGGGCTCAGTTTTAAGCTTTTAACTGGTTAATTGGGTAAAGTGTTGTTTTGATTGTATCTGCTCTATTTTCTGAAAAAAAAAATACTTGTTTCCCACCTTTCTGAACTTGTATAGTCCAGTTTTCAGGTTATTGCTGAATGCAGGGCTGTGTTACAAGTTTCTGTGTTGCCCATGCCTTACTTGGATAGAAGGAAGTTTCTCTGTTCACCTGTGAGAGAGGGGAGCTTTGAGCAGGCTATCTGTCCCTGGAGGAGTGGTTTCAGCCCAGAAGTTAGTAGTTTATTGTCCATTTTGGGCTAATTTCTATCTCTTTCACTTCCCTGCTATAAAAACTGCATTTGCACAGTTTTTGCGCTTGTATTCCGCTCAGCAAGTGCCTTCCAGGTGTTCTGCAGAGTCTATAGCAGCAGAGAGACAAAAGAGTGACTTTGGAGTGATTAAGTATCACTTTTCTTGCTGTCTTAACTAATTCCGTCTGTCCTGCGGTAGTGGTTCTGCAGTAGCATTGTCGCCTCACAGCAAGACGTTGTCCCGTTCGATTCTCAGCTAGAGCATCTTCTGTGTGGAGGCATGCGTGAATGGGCGTGCCTTCGTTGAAGGTTGTGCATCAAGGCTGGTAACGCGGCACGTAAAAATCCACTACCAAACATTAGCGGACCGGAGTTCCTCTGTGGCGACCCCTAACCGGGATAAGCCGAAAGACACAACAACTTAACTAATTCCGTCTAAAATGCCAGTTTTTTTTTAGTGAATCTGTGATTTAAAAGGTTTGTTATTGCTATATATTGTACTTATTTGCTGCCTGCACTTGCATTGTCATTTTTGTGTTTAAATAATCTGTTTAACTGTTGTAGGCTACACACTAAGTGTGATAGCCTTTTCTGTGCATTTAAAGTGTTGTTTTGATTGCATCTACTCTATTTTCTGAAAAAAAAAAAAAAAAAAAAGTTTTCAGGTTATTGCTGAATCCAGGGCTGAGTTAAAAGCTACTGTGTTGCCCATACCTTACTTGGATAGAAGGAAGTTTCTCTGTTCACCTGTGAGAGAGGGGAGCTTTGAGCAGCCTATCTGTCCCTGGAGGAGTGGTTTTAGCCCAGAAGTTAGTAGTTTATCAGCCATTTTGGGCTAATTTCTATCTCTTTCACTTCCCTAATATAAAAAAAATTTGTGTGGTTTTGTATACCGGCTCCACGAAGTCTACTGTTCAATTTTTCCCTTGGAACTAGACAAACCTTCAACTTTAGCACTCAAAACATTCATTTCACAGTCAAGCACTTGCTTAAAACTCATAGCAAGCACTAATTAACCCTAGCACTAGACCCCCCTATATTGTCCAGAAGGACAAGGCTCTCTATTCGTCCCCACCAGCCAATCAGAAAAACAGCTTACGTATTCAAGCATGTCCAAAGGGCAGTTTTCGGTGTACTCTCCAGTCCAACTGGTGAATCTGGGCATTTTGAGGCAATGTTACAACTGCCTTATGTACACAGACAACTCTCTCCTCTTACCCCCAAACACTAATATATGCGAGAGATGCAATTATACGGCCAAACTGAAGGCAAAGGTCTCTCAACCCAAGACTGGAACTGACAGTCAAGAGGAGAAAGGTAATACTTGCAACACACCACCAGTTTCACTTAGACCTAATAAACCAACACCGGCAAATAACACACATGAATACATGAAAACATACTCGGAGGCTCTAAATAAAAATCTGCAAAAGCAACAGAGACCTCCAAAGCAGACATCCAAGCAACCTCCACACCCCATCACCAACCATAAAACACATACTTCACATAATCAGTGTGCCACGCAATCACTGACCTTAATGCAAAGTAACATATTCAGCGCACTAGTAATAGGTGACTCTATAGTCAGGCACACTGATGTCCCACTAACTAGGCTGGACAAGAAGAAGGTTACAGTTGGCTGCCTGTCAGGTGCCAGGATCTGCCACATAGCACAAGCACTCAGGTCACTCCAGAACAAGTACAAATACAACTCTGTCATTGTCCATGTTGGTGTGAATGACCTGGAACTTACCACCCTGGACTACATGAAAAGAGACATGGAAGAGCTCTCTGATCATGTAGCCCAGGCCGGTATGACCCTGAGCCTGAGTAGCATCCTGCCCTCACCAAGAAGATGCCACAGTATAAAGAAAAAATGATCAATTTCAACAACTGGCTACGTTTCTGGTGTCATTCGAAGGGGATCTAGTATCTGTCCGCCTGGGATGACATGCTCGACAAGCCACGTTGCTTCGCAAGAGATGGCTTGCACCTGTCACCCTTAGGCTTTTGAATACTGGCCAAGGTGCTTGCTGTCCTCATAGTGCCATTTTTAGGCAAGGCTCAAAAGACAAACCCACCACCATAAATAGCACAAGTAACCAAAAACTGAGGGTAATGCCAGAAGTCTAAACCTCAAAATGCATGCACTCGAGGCACTCCTCAGTATGGAGAACATCGACATCTGTGCAGTAACAGAAACCTAGTTTATGGCTCCTGAGAGCACCCCAACACTACAAGGCTATAACTCCTTTTGGCCATACCTTTTGGCCACAGAACGAGGACCAAAACACAAAAGGTGGGAGTGTATCCATATTCATCAAGGCACCCACACCTCCAGGTTAGTGGCGCAGCACAATGCATCAGAGATCATCCATGTGCAACTAACAATGGGCAAAACTGCAATCCAAATTGTAGCTTGCTACAGATCACCCACCATGGCCCAGGACCGCCATTCCGCATTTCTGGAGACACTGGGAAATATGAAGGTCCTACAAAACACTTTAATACTGAGTGATTTCAATTACCCAAACATAAACTGGGAGAACTACTTAAGTACTAACTCCCTTGCCCAACACTTCCTATAATTTATAAACTCGAATGCCCTGGATCAACTGGTCAACACCCCACCAGAGGGAACAACATATTGGACCTGGTCATCACCAACATGGGCGACTGGTGTTCCACACTGGAGGTCAACCCCTCGCTGGTTAGATCAGACCATAGATTAATCACTCTGGATATCCACATTCTGCCCCCACCCCAAATCAAGAAAACCACCATGAAAAACTTTTCAAAAGCAAACTTAACGTTATTTAAGACCGAGGTGGAAAGGTTCACAGTCCCCATGCTAAAAGACAATGCTGTCCAAGCTGCTGAAACCTTTACAAAGGCACTCTATGAGCATCTGCAGGAATGCATGGATCTTGCTATCCCAAGTAAAACCAAGACTCACTCCTCCGAGAAAGGGAAACCAGTCTGGTGGACACCTACCATAAACAAGCTATACAACTGAAGGAGGAAACTAGTACAGAAAGGAGTAAAATCCCAAGAAGGAAAGATATCTCTGATCAGTATCAGCAAGAAATTACGATCCCTCATTAAATCATCCAAGGCTAGTTTTGAAAGAAAAATTGCCAATGACTCCAAAGATAACCACAAAGCATTCTTTAGCTATGTCAAGAACCTAAGTGGAAACTCTCAGATCTGCTCTGAGTTAGTGCAGAATGGCACAAAATACACTGAACCGACTGATATTGCAAACATTCTGGCAGACAGGTTTAGTACAAATTTCACCCCCTAAAGGGCCCATAACCATACCAGAAGAATGTAGGGCCACATCAATCACCGACACATGTTAAAACAGCCCTATCCAAAGCCAAAAACACAGCTTCAATGGGACCGGACGGGGTTCCAGGCTTTGTCTTACAAGAGCTCCAAAATGAACTAACCCCTCACCTAAACACACTGTTCAAACTCAGCCTCTCTACAGGCTGCGTACCCACAGAGTGGCGCACAGCAACCGTTATCCCGCTACACAAAGGTGGAGCCACAATGGACCCTGGGAACTATCGCCCTATAAACCTGACTAGCCTGGTCTGCAAGGCTATGGAACGCATCATCATGGAAATCATTAACAGAGACATTGGGACCCTGCAAACATTGGACCCTACTCAGTTTGGCTTTAAGGGCAGATCATGCCTCCTAAACCTGGTGGACTTTGAGACAGTTACCAAGGCATTAGATGAGGGAAAGGAGGTCCACACAGCCTACCTAGACCTCACAAAGGCTTTCAACACCATTCCTCATTCTAGTATTCTAGAAAAGTTCACCAGCTTGAACATAACCCCCTACGTCACGAGATGGGTTGAAAACTGGCTCATGGATAGAACCCACATGATGAGAGCTGCAGGCTCTACGTCAGACTCTAAACTGGTTACAAGTGGCGTCCCCCAGGGCTCAGTCCTAGAACCCCTCCTGTTCGGTATATACTTCTTAGAGGTGCAGGTAAGCATAGGAGGACTATGGCTGACCAAGTTCGCAGACGACTGCAAACTAGGGGCCATAATTGATTCTCCACCTGATACAGACACCCTCCAGATGGGTCTCACTGAGACGGATACCTGGTGTCAAAATCATGGCTTCAAGTTAAATGCCAAAAAGTGCATAGTAATCCATTTTGGAAAAAACAAAGTACCGGTGAACTACCACATAAGTGGTAGTCCCCTAAATACAGAAAATGTCATAAGGGATCTGAGGACCCAAGTAGATAGTAATCTCTGCTTTGATAACCATATTGCCAAGGTGGTTAGAAAATCCTTCTATGTGGCCCACCTAATCACAAAAGGGTTCGCATCTAGAACAAAAGAGGTTATTGTGCCTCTCTACTCATCACTCATTAGACCCATCATAGAGTACAATGCCCCATTTGGGATGCACCTTGCAAGACACCTGCAACAGCTGGAAAGGCCACAAAAGTACCTCACTAAGTGGATTACTGGCCTCAAACATATGCCCTATGCAGCCCAAGTCAAGAAACTCCAGCTGTACTCGGTTGCATACCGCTTACTCAGAGGTGATCTCTGCCTGACATGCAAGGCCATGTCCAACCCAGAATTGATGAACATTCTCCACCTAAAAAAAAAACAAATCCCGGACAGTCACATGCTATAGAGGTATAAACCTCACCACAACAATAAATAGGACATGCTGGAGGGATAGATTCCTATCCCAGAGACTCCCCATGCTTTGGAACAGGATTCCAATATACATCAGGCAGAGCCCCTCACTAAAACTCTTCAAGAGGAACCTTGACGGGTGGATGGGAAACAGAAAATTTACCCCGGGGATCACTGCACTGGCTCTGCTGGACAGAGGCGCAGGGAACTAATGGCTCTGCTGGACAGTGACACAGGGAACTAATCTAAGGGGGTAGCGAACGCCAACACATTCTGGCTAGGCTGGGCAGATAGCTTAGTACTTACCTATGAACCTATACTGTGGCATCATTCTTGGTGAGGGCAGGATTCTACTCAGGCTCAGGGTCATACCGACCTAGGCTACATGATCAGAGAGCTCTTCCATGTCTCTTTTCATGTAGTCCAGGGAGGTACGTCTAAGGTCATTCACACCAACATGGACAATGTGAGTCGTATTTGTAGTTGTTCTGGAGTGATCAGAGTGCTTGTGTTATGTGGCGGATCCTGGCACCTGACAGGCAGCTAACTGTAACCTTCTCCTTGTCCAGCCTAGTTAGTGGGACATCAGTGTGCCTGACTATAGAGTCACCTATTACTAGTGTGCTGGGTATGTTATGTTGCTTTAAGGGCTGTGATTGCGTGGCACACTGATTATGTGAAGTATGTGTTTCATGGTCGATGATGGTTTGTGGAGGTTGCTTGGATGTCTGCTTTGGAGGTCTCTGTTGCTTTTGCAGATTTTTATTTAGAGCCTCTGAGTATGTTTTCGTGTATTTATGTGTGTTATTTGCCTGTGTTGGTTTGTTAGGTCTATGTGAGACTGGTGGTGTGTTGCAACTATGACCCTTCTCCTCTTGACAGTCAGTTACAGTCGGGTTGAGAGAGCTTTGCCTCCAGTCTGGCTGTATAATTGCATCTCTCGCATATATTAGTGTTTGGTGGTAGGAGGAGAGGGTTGTCTGTGTACATGAGGCAGTTGTAACATTGCCTCAAAATGCCCAGATTCACCAATTGGACTGGAGAGTACACTGGAAACTGCCCTTTGGACATGCCTGAATAGGTAGAGTGCGCTGTTTTTCTGATTGACTGGTGGTGACGAGTAGAGAGCCTTGTCCTTCTGGACAGTATAAGGGGGGCTAATGCTAAGGGTATTTTGTGCTTGTTATGAATTTTAAGCAAGTGCTGGGCTGTAAAATGAATGGTTTGAGTGCTAAAGTTGAAGGTTTGTCTAGTTCCAAGGGAAAAACTGAAGAGTAGACTTTCTGGAGTTTGGAATAGTTTAACCCTAGCTAACCGGCGCTGCCCGAGGTGCGCAAGACCACGCAAATGTGTTTTTTATATCAGAAAAATTAGAGATAGAAATTAGCCCAAAATGGTCAATAAAACTACAGTTTCTGAGCAGAAACCCCTCCTCCAAGGGCAGGGTAGGCTGTTCAGAGCTCCCTACTCTCACTGGTGAATAAAGAAACTTCCTTTTTTACCAAGTAAGGTATGGCCAAACACAGAAGCTTAAACACACTCCAGGTATCAGCAGGTATCTAAAACTGGACTTTTCTAGCTTAGTAAGGCAGGAAAATAGCAAGATTTTTTTGTTTTTTTTCCAAGAAAACCATAGAAACAAATGCAAAAACACTTTTATAGAGCATGAATGGCTGTTGCACTTGAGTGGGAAGCCAGTAACAATACAATTTACAACAAAAAACAAATTTTAAAGTGCAGGCACAAATAAATGCAATTTCAGTGTAAAATGAGCGTTCTGAGAAGCAATAAACGCCAGAAAATGAGCGTTTAGACAGAAATAGCAATAAGCAGCAAGAAAAAACAAAGAAATGGTACTTAAAACACTTCAAAGTCTATCCTTTTGTCTCTCTGGCATTGTAGGTCTCTGCAGGACACCTGGGCAGGATCTGCTGAGGTTTGTGTTTGCAAAGTCCAGGAATCTCTGGACCTATAAGCTTGGGGTCATGTAAGTATTCCAGTTTATACTGGGGAAGTTTAAGTCATCCATGAATATGATATTGGGCTGAATTTTGAGAACCTTCAATTAGTCAAGGTATGAGTTATGGGTTTCTTGGTCATAGAGGGTGACCTATAGTTTGAAAGGATATGATATGGGACTTTGCCTATAGAAATCTGGACATGGAGAAGCTCATGTCCATTGTCCTTTTTGATTAGTCTGGAGGTGAGTTTGTAGTTGATATACATTGAGACCCTCCACCTTTGATTCCTGCCTGTGCAGTAGCTGTGTGAAGGAGTGGAGTTTCTTGTTTAGGACTGAGACACCTCCACCTTTGATCCCTGCCTATGCAGTAGTTGTGTGAAGGAGTGGAGTTTCTTGTTTAGGATTGAGACACCTCCACTTTTGATCCCTGCCTATGCAGTAGTTGTGTGAGGGAGTGGAGTTTCTTGTTTAGACTGCGGGCATTGAGTAGCAACATCTCTGGATTTCCTTGGGGTAGTTTTGCTATGTCAGAAGGTTTGTCCATTTGATATTGCCTAAAACGGCACTGTGGGGGTAGGACAATGTTTTAGCCAGTATTCAAAATCTTACCGGGACAGGTGCAGACCATTGTTGGCAAAGCAACATGGTCTGTTGACCATATCTTCCAGTGCTGACAAATACATACCCCCCCAACCAAATGGCACCAAAATTTAAGCAATTACTGAAATCATTAGTTTGTTAGGTTTTTGTTTATATTGTGGCATCATCCTTGATGAAGGTAGAATGCTGCTCAATGCCAGGCACATTCCAGCTTGGGACACACAGTCTAAGAGCTCCATAATGTCTCTCTCCATATAGTTCAGAGTGGTAAATCTCATGTCATATTAGTACTTGTGATCAAATGACTTGAGAGTATGTGTTTGTTTTGGCGGATCCTAGCCTTTGACAGATAACTGACCATGATTCACCTTATTCAGCCTGGTGAGTGGGACATCTGCATGGTCTCGCAATGGAGCCTCCTATGTCTAAAATGTTGAGTGGTCTGCTAGCTTGTCTTATGTGCTTTTGTAATTTAGGCTCCAAAGGGTCTGATTGGATGTGTTGTGGCTGTTGTTTTAGTGGAGTGCTTTTGGGATTGCTAAGGATTCTTTTTGTAGGACAAATATGTAGGAGGTCTTTAGGGTTTAGGAAGGTTGTGTTCCTCAGCATATGTTGATCCTTTTGTTTGCTTATTACTTTGTGCAGTGGACGTAATGATATTTTTGAGTGGCATTTTGTTTGGGAGTCTTGCTTTCAGTGACATTGTGTAAATACCCCTTTCATACACTATATCTGTTTCTCTATGGATTAGTTGATTGTCAGTGAACATAAGACAATTCCTTCATTGTCACAGGATTCTCATATTTACATGCTAGTGGAAGAGAAATTGTGAAATGGTGTCTCGTTTTTAGATGAAATACAAGGGGCTGGTACATCAGAGGTTTACTGCAGGCTAACTGATGGTAGAAACTACAGCTAGGCTATGTATGACTGAAGTCATTTGGCAGTGCTCCTCTGCATGCAAACATACCGTGGAAATGAAGGCTGTGATTCAGGCTCTGCAATCCCTTCATTACCTGCAGGTACTCTGAATTTTTACAGACAACACCACAGTCATGCGGTACATAAACAAGCAAGGTGGGACAAGATCTTATCTCTGCAAACTAGCAATGACTGCATTGAAAATAACCATACAGTACAATATTTTTCTTCAAGAACTTTACATCATTTCAGAGAACAGTTCAGTGGCAGATAACCTGATTAAATCTGTGGCAGACCTTCATGAATGGATGTTAAACAGAGAAGTCCTCCTGCAGATGGTCCATCAGTGAGGTGCTCCTTAAATAGATCTCTTGGCCTCCAAACAGAACAGGCAGCTCAGGCCGTTTTGATCAAGGAACCCATTACTAGAAGCTTGGAGAATGAATGTCATGTGATTTTCTTAGAAGGGAAGATTTCTTTATGCATTCCCTCCACTCCCTCTGATTCCAAGCATTTTCCTGAACAAGTCAAAAATCTGGCTGGTGAATCCCTTTTGGCCCAGACAGCACTGGTTCCCCCTTCTCTTTCATATGGCCCAAGGCAATCATCACAAGTTATCCTACAGGTTAGACCTGCTCACACAAAGGAGCTCTCTGATTCATTGGAACTTTTAGACTCTAAACCTAACCCTTTGGAAGATTCTAATCCCTTTTAGGCACCAGTATTCAAAGAATGTGCTACACGTTATTTTAGTGAAGGGGGGCAGCTTACCAAGCATCTCATTGCTGTTTCTTATGTGATCTTTTCAGACCAGTATAACTTCCACAGACCACAGCATTTTGCCACGTTACTGCTAGATGAGAAGTCCAGAGCTCTGGATATGCATGACAGGACTGTGCACTCCTCTGTCACTTTGCAGCTTAGGGTCATTATGTTTGCATTCCATTCTTACCATTTGCAGTCCAAATTAACTAAAGTGCTGTGGATAAGTTTAAGAAAGTTATCTTTAGATGCTTACCCAGATGGATAATTTATAAATTTAGACTTCGACACTCTCTAATATCTTTCATCTCTGCCAATGGAAAGAGCTCATGAGGTCATGGCTGAGCTGAGAGTATTTTGCACTTTCTGGGCTTGATATCTGCCGCAGTCCTCATGGCCCCATTTGCTTACTGTAGAAGTAAGTGTTGCAACTGACTCTGTGGCTTAGTTGCCATGAAGTGAAAAATTTGCTTCTGGCATTAGACTTTTATCACCAGGCCCGAGTGGACAGCTCCCACTAGCCTTCTAGTAGGTCTTCTCTACCTGTATTTGACTGCCTGTCAAGCTCCTTTGATGAATGTTTCTCTTGTAGGCTGGAGAACTCCAGTTCCCATACCATTCAGGAAGTGTGGTCCTCATTAGGGAAGCACTGTGCAGCCATTTGTATCCAAGGAAAGTGCTCTACTCTTGTCCCTAAAAGCCTTTAGGAAGTAACTCCACTTTTTTTTTCCAGTTAGTTAACCATTCCATCTTGTGGTACCTAATAATGTTAGGGGCACTGGGTCATACCCCCAATGCAGGAAGGTGATGCTCATCAGGAAGCAGGCCATGATTACATCCCCAGGGAAATTAACAATCTGGCAGACACTTTTGACTTGCTCCTTGAATCCTTCCACTTGAACTTCAACTTTATTTAATTAAAAGACAGTATAAAACATACAATTAAATGCAGGGTATATAAAAACAGCAGCAATAATGAATGTTAAATGATGGACTTATATTATGTAATCAGTAATCCTGAACATGAAATTATGGGGGCCAGAGACACTCAAGAGGTCGAAAATGTAAAACCAGAAGTATAACTGGATCAGCTAAATTCTAACTGAAAAAAGATAAGCCTTCAATTCCTGCTTGAATCCGTAGTGTTGGAAAGTATGGAGGCCATCTGTCATACTGCAGGGGAGGGGCAATGCTGAGACACCTAGTACAATGTGATCTCCATGGTGGAGATGAGAGAGGCCATCTCTAACTGCAGAGAAGGGGCAGGGCTGAGGTCCCTAGGACAATGTGATCTTCATGGTGGAGCCTAGAGAGGCCATCTCTCATACTGCAGAGGAGAGACAGGGTTGAGGCACCTAAGACAATGTGATCTCCATGGTGGAGACAAGAGAGGCCATCTCTCATACTACAGAGTAGGGGCAAAGCTGCATGGAGACAAAGCCCCTAGTAGAGGTGGTGGACATCCTCTGTAGTCAGGCCATTGCATGTCCCCTTCCCAGTACTTTGTCAATTGCAAGCAAGGTAGGTCCTGGGGAAAAAAATGGAAAAATCCTCAAACCACTATTGATTGCTGTCTGGATGATTACCTCTGTCGGTCAGCTCTCACTTGGTGAATGGAATGAATGAGCTGAATAAGTCTGACTGAGGTTGGAGGTTGGCATAGTGATTAAAGTGTTTACTTCACAAACATGAGGTGCAGGATCTGATTCTTACATTTGAAGGGGAAATTGCCTAGGCTTAAAATGGCCTGCAAGGGCAGCTAGCCTAATGCTTACCTGTAATGGTTAGCAGGCAAAAAAAAAAATCTATAATGCAAAATAGTGGACTGCTAATGTAGCCCTGTGATACTCCACATACTACATTTTATTTATTTATATGTTTTATTTGACATTTGTTTACTGGGGTGGTCTGACTGGGTCTACAGAACCCATTTTCAGCAGAGGCCATGTGAGAAAAGCTTTACATACAGTACAAATACAGTATAATCCAATACACTAAAAATTACATTAGAAATACCATACAAAAAATAAGTTGAAAGAACAAACTGCTACAAGATGTTTCAATATATTACTACACATCTAGACAGTTCTATACAGTTAAAGCATTACAGACAATAATAGTCACTCTCATCATACATGATGTAGGGTTTCACTTGATATTGCCGAAATGCTGAAATATTGCATTTCAGCATTTTGACAATATAAAGTCGAATCCGTTAAAACACCGACACCTCATAACCACGAAATCACATCATCAAAAACACAGCATACAGCACACAAACCACAACACCCACACCACAAAACACTGAAAAACAACACACCACACAGACACACACCTACACTATATATATGCAGGGGGGCAAGCACCCTGACCCCCCCACACCCCTCCTACTTATATATACTAACTCCGAGATCTTCCCTACCCTGACCTATTCATACAAGTTGCAAATACCACTGACACACACTCACTCACCTTAATCTGCAGACACCATCCTAGCCGAACACTTCCGTATGATAACGAAAATGCATAAGTGCGAATTCGACAGCGTCTTCATAGCTTCATCGGCTTCATGGACACGAATTGCTGAAATTCGATATTTCAGCAATTCACATTTATGAAGTGAAACCATGATGTAGACAGTGTCCAGAGAAGTAGTACATAGGTAGTGCAGTGTGTGACATTGACTGTTGTAGTACATGCAAAGTTGAATGTTAGTTTCAGTTAGGAAAATAACCAGAAAGTTAGTGCTGCAGATAGATAGCGAGAGAGAGTTAATAAGAATAGAAGCAATAAAGCCTGAGCAGTATCTTAAGGATATGGTATAGAAGCAGAGAAGGAGTTAGAAGAGCCTTAGGATATTGCAGTGTGTGAGGGATTGAAATGTGACAGAAAGAGAAGACCTGAGCATTAGGCAGGCTTTATGCAGGAGCAGACCCATGTATTTTTGAGATTTTTTTAAAGAGGCTTTGAAATAGGTAAGGCCAGGCATAGACCTGGTAGCTAGAGATGGGGAATTCCAAAGTATAGAGACAGAGTATGAATACAGAAAGTGACCAGGTTTTCTTGTGGGATTTGAGATAACTATGATATTTTTGTCTTCTGATCATAGGCATCAATTTGGTGTGTAAGGTGTGACTAGATTGGCTAGTGCAGGGCAGGTATTAGGCTTGAAAATAAGGTTGTGCAAGGTGGATAGTTGAATAAAGGAAAGTTGGTTGGGGAGTTCAAGCCAGTTTAATTCTAGGTGTGGTTTACAGTGGTGTGTGTGATATTTAGTTTGTGGCAAACTTTGCAACTTTGTTGTAGCACTGTCCCAACTTGCTTAGGGTAGAATTTTGCAAGTTAGTTAAGACAGGCACCATAAAGAAGGGAGGGAAGTAAAAATGTTTTTGCAAGGGTAGTTTTGGCTGCTGTAGTAAAGAAATGTTTGTTTCTATATAAGAGTCCCATTTTTTTGATGAGTTTTCTTTATATTTTGCTGTATGTGGGGGTCAAATGAAAGTTTATTGTCAATGATAACACCTAGAAGTTTGGTTTCCTGCACTATTTCTATGACAGTGTTGTCAGATGCAAGGATGTTGAGATGGTCAGTGACAGGGGAGGTGTTTTTGGGAGAAAGAGTACTAGTTTTGTCTTCTTTGTATGAAGAAAGAGTTGGGCATTTCTTAGCCAGGATTCGACTGCAGTGAAGGACTGTTGAGTTTTTGAAAGTTGTTCTGGAAGTGATTGAGCAGTGCAGATTATGGTGGAATCATCAGTGTACTGAATGAGGGTTCCAAAGTGGGAGGAAGTGTGAAGGTTGTTAGTGAAAATGTTGAAGAGTAGGGGTCGTAGGATGGAGCCTTGTGGGACTCCAGTAGGGTTGTGGAAAATGAGTGAGAGCTCATTGAACCATTTTCACTGCTTATTTACAATCCTTGAGGGAGCTCTGAAACCATTTTACTGTGTTATGTGAGAAGCCTAGGTTAGACAGTGTGCTCAAAAGTAAGGGGTGAGACACTGTGTCAAAGGCCTTGGAGAGAGCAAGGAATACTGAGGCTGTATAGCATCCTGCATCTGTGGCCTTGTTCACAGTGTCTATAAAAGATAATAGGGCTTTAGCTGTGCTGTGGGCTACGTCAGAAGTCATGTTGGGTTTTGGTTAACAGATTGTTTTGCAATAGATATTGCACTACAAGCTGATGGATACCCCTCTCGAAAATTTTGGATATGGATGACAAGGTGGGTATAGGATGGAAATTGGATGGATCAAAAGAGTTGCCTCCTTTGTGGATAGGGATGATGCGAGATTGTTTCCATATGGTAGGTACTTCTGATTTGGATAAAGACCTATTTATAAGGATACTGATTGGGTAGGTGACTGAGTTAGCAGTCAGTGTGAGGTAATATGGGGGAGGATTATCAGCTGAAATAAAGCAGGGTTTTAGTTTTTATAGTATCTCTGATGGCAACCCTGGGGGCATCCCTAGATGTAGGAGCAAACCTGTCTAGGACAACCCCCGTAAATAGAGTAATTCTCCCAAAAGTCAAGAAGGATGGAAAATCTGATGAGAGAGCAAGAAGTATCAAGGTAGAAAGATGATATTCATCTTCACAACTTGGAGATTGTTAAAGACTCTGGCCAGAGTCATCCTGCTCCTCTGCCGAGCTCTAAATCCAGACTGGAAGGGGCTGTTGATGCCACATTTTCACAAATAAGATCTGAGCTGAATGTGCACTGCTTCCTCAAGGAGCTTATGAACAAAAGGATGATAAAAGTCCAAGTTGTTAGAGTTTGAACCAGCCTTTTTGAGAATCAGGTAAGGAAAACGTCCTTAACATGATACAGAATAAGACACTTTTTCAAGTGAGTTACTGATATTCTGAAAAAGTGAAACAATGACCCCAAAAGAAGCAAATATAAACTTAGTGGTATGGAAATCTATTGTACAAGTAGTGGTGTACATGTCAGAAATCAAGGAGATGAGGTCATCATGGTCAGGGATAATGGCAAACTCACACCATCCATGATGGGTGTTCCTCTCACAATGACACATGTCAGTGTGATGAGTCCCCAATTCTAAAGATGCCCCACAATATGAAACAACATGGCAAGATGATTTGCTGCAGCAGAGATCTCATTTTAAAGATTGGCACACTTTTTGTGATTGATCTCTGTCTGGTAGTCAGACACACGTGAGTCCAGTGTAACCTTGTCTGCAAGTGGACCAGAATGGAGACATCTATGTCCTAACCTATGTCCCATTCTCCAGAGAACCTGAAGAGGGTGGTCAGATCGAGGCTTCCTTGGGACAGGTGAATAGAGCATATATGGCATGAGAGACACCTGTTAGAGAGCTAGTGTAAATGACTGGCTGTAGGCCTTTGCAAGTCCCTCTAGATCAGTAGCCTCATGTTAATGAAGATGCTGATGTAGGACAGAAACAAAAACCTCAAGTGCAATTAAGTGAAGATTCCTGCTTAGCACCTGACCAGTCTTTAGTAGCTCATGGCAGGTTTGGTCAATCCTGAATTAAATAGTTGAATGATCAGACTAGGTATCTGGTTCCACCTTCAAGTCACATTCAAACCTAGCTGGAAGACCAAATCAAACATTTTGCCAAGAGAATGGATATTTCCTGACTGAAACCAAACCACTTCAGGATATAGAGAAACTCCTTCACAAAAGTCACTGATACCCCTTTAATTCTGATGTTGAACTCTCCACAATTCTTCCATTGATTATAAGACAGAACCAAGGAGATGAGAAAATCAGTATACTCTTTTAGGAATTCCACACTGCCAGGTGGAAGGCAGACGAGGGAGGCAGCCATAAGTTACTCCTGCACCAATGGTATACTGAAATGACTTAGTCATGCTAGCATTTACCTGGTTTGCATTGAAGGTTAACCACCTGAGTGGGATAAAAGGCAAATAAGATAATGGCTACCAAACCACCCATCTGGTCAGGCCTCAGGTGCTGAATAATGGAAAATCCAGGAGGAACCAGTATCCCCAGTATAGGACCAAAGTTTGTGTCCAATCAGGTCTCAGTAATAAATACCACATCCTTGTCCCACAGAGATCAGACAATATGCCTGTTGTATTGCACAAAATTTGGCATTTGAGTAATGCATTGTTCTAGGTAACCGAGAGGAGATGATTCCATCTGTAAGCACATCAGAGAAGTTGGTACAGATAGGAAGCTGCCTGAGCAAAAACGATTTAACTTTTCCTTGTTCTGTAACAGGAACTAATTACAATAAATGTGGGTTAAATAGCCATACCTAGATTTACCCAACTACTACTGTGTCCAGAACCTGATGTATGATTTTTTTTTAAATACTCAACCTCTAACTCTATCTGTTAATAGGCCATGACAGCTTTGAGGGACAGAAAGGACAAAGAGGTAATTTATAAAAGAAGTGACCTTCATTGCTTTAAAAGTAACCAGGTTCAAAAAGACAGATCAGCAAACCAAATTAAAACAGTATTTGAGATATATAAGAAACGTAAATGTTAGCAAACAAATACTATACAGGTAGTTGAGGTTTGCACACACGCACAGGAGCACAGTGGGCAGTACAGTTTCCCTGATGAAGAACTGGGAAACCATTGCTTGTGCCACATGAGGAGGGATAGAACTACTTGGTGAGAATGCCACTTGTGGAATCGAGGACACAGCCTCCACTGGCAACTCATTGTATATCACTCTCCCTCACCTTGCCATGTTTGGGCTGTTTAGGCAGTGGAAACGTAGGAAAAAAAATCCTCAAACCACTCATGATGTCATTAGAATAATGTTTTTTTCCTGTTTGACCCTTGCCCCAGTGATGACAGAAGAAGGGGCTAACAATTGACAAGAGTGAAGCAAAAAACAGTTCCAAAAAGAGGGACAGCAATTCAGCAAATAGTTCTTCTACCTCTGCATATAAAAGTGCAACCCAAGTGCAGTTGTGTAATTAAATATCCAGATATCCTGTCCAGAGAATTACTTGTAAATATCAGACTGTTTAGGACTATAACCCTGTATTAATATGCTCCACCAATAGGTCTACTTGGCTATTGGAATATTCCAGGTTGCCAATTTACACTATGCTCTGTTTACATTAGTGGAATGGGCATGATTTATTTTCAGAGGGAATGATGGCCTTTAGGGAAATAGATTGTCAAAACTATATGTCAAAGTATATTTTGTTTATTCTTTCAAATATGCAACCATCTTTGGTTAACCTTCCTAATTCTGAGGTTAAATCAAGTCTGTTTATTTTATTTTTATTTTATTTATTTTACATTTGTTAACCGGGCTAGTCCAACTGGATATATTTCCATTTTCAGTAGAGGCCCGGGGAGAAAAGCTCCACATGAAGAAAAGGTTTGGAAATGAACAGCTGTTCTTTCCAAGTCAATAAGCCCTCAATAAAGTGTGCTTACGATGCTGTAGATGTTGAGAGAGCTGCTTTTGACTGGAACTGTCATATGTAGGAATGCATAGTAATGCCTGGGTTAGGCTACATACCTTCCCAAAGGATGTTAAGGCTCAGCTTGTAAATGCCCCTGTATAAAAAAAGATTTCCAGATTTGGAAAGTCCTCAGGTACAGGGCCTAAGGAGGTAAAAGAGAGCGAGGCAAATTAATGCAAAGGATTAAGCAACTGTTCTTGTCTTCTGTTTACAAGCACCAAAGAAATTATCCATCCAACCCAGAGCTATTCTTTCAAAAACTCTGTGTATAACCATCAAAAATCTTCAAAGCAGCAATGTCTAAAAAAATTGGCAAGGGGATACTAAAAAGAAAGGAGATGGGTATTAAGGAATCTCCTTTCAAAAGAAAAACTAAGACTTTTCTTGTCTCCTGCCTCCCACCCCCTCCCCACCCAGCCTTCCTCCCAAAATTGCAGACACACTCTTACATCTTCCAGTTTAGAAATCATCAACTTCATCTGCTTGGATGGTAAGTACCTTACAGTACAGATGCAGGCTTCAATGGGCATCCCTTCCCATACAATCTGTAATTCCTGTCCCTACAAGGAACTAAATTCATCCTCTGCCTCATTATTTCAGAGCTTCTGATTCAAGGAGTTATGCAGCCAGTTCACATTTCACAACAAAAAAGTGCTTTTAAAACTCCAGACTGTTTCTGATTTCCAGAAAAGAAGACACTTGGGGGCCCATTTTACACAATTACAAACAACACCTTTGTTCTTGTTCCAAAATTCAAAATACTGACCATACAAACTATCCTCCCCCAACACTCCTTCACCCAGTGTCCCAGTGCTTTCCCTATCACTCTAGAACCCAAAGATGCGTCCCCTGCACTGCATCGCACAGTGACTCGGTGTTTTCTACATCACTCTAGAAACCAAAGATGCCTCCCCCATGCTCCATCACCCAGTGTCCCAGTGCTTTCACCATCACTGTAGAACCCAAAGATTCCAATCCACACATGTATATTTTTAGATTCTGGGATTAAATTTTTGGTTTAATTATTTACACTTTTGTCTGACTACCACCCCAAAAGTCTTCACCAAGTGCCTCCCCCATCATAGACGTTTGCAGTCTGCAAGGCATTCACATATACCCTTACCCGAACAGTTACGTGACTGCAGCTCTCACCAGCCAAGACACTGTGAAATCCCCAATTTGTAGTGGATCTTCTCAGCAATGTGTGCTTCAGGATATGTTTGAAAAATGGATCCTTGGTCTTTTGTCTCAGGTTGTCTTCTTAGATTGAATTCTGGACATATCTCTCTTCTTAGATTGAATTCTGGACATATCTCTGATGACACCCTTTCTTCCTGCAAGAAAAAAGTACTTTCTTACCATCATCATTTTTTAAGTCTCCCTGTGAAAAAAGTTCCACAACAAGATCATTTCAGAGTATTCTCAGTTTTACAGCTTTGTCCATCCTCACGACACTCTTGTCAGACTCCACATGAGAAAGATTCATTGTTTTTCCTCAAGTCTGTTTGGGTCCAAAATCTACAGTACCTAACTTTTCACTTTCCTGTGCTCAACTCTGTAAAGAAGGAATTCAATTGGTGGGCCAATCAAGTCTTGGAAAAAGCAGGACTTTCCCCCACCTCCTCTCACCACAGACACCTCAAACTTAGCATGTGGGGCAGTTTTGCTAATAGTCCAGGTCTGGGGGCTCGGGGAGCCATATATCAGGTACATAAATGTAAAACAGATGATAGTCTTGTTAAAGGCACAAAAAACGCTATATCAGCTTTGGAGTCCTGGCCATCTGTTAGTGATAACAGATAACACCATGGTGATTTGGTACATAAACACATGGGGGGGACAAATTCCTACCCCATCTGCAGACAAGCCAAGATTGCCTGGGATTTAACAATTTAGCACAACTTAACTCTACAGTCAGCATACATTCTGTCGAGCAGAACACAGTAGCAGACTCTCTGACCAGATCAAGGATATACCTCCACAAGTGGATTCTGAACCCAGAGGGAGTGTCTGAGTGGATGCAGTTAGCATATTTTATAAAAGTCTTGTACGTGAAATAACTGCCAAACCATAGGAAGACATTCCTTCACAACCAGTTGATTTGTAATGACTCCGTGATTAAAAGCTCTGCTTAACAGCTCCAGATCTATGGTGACTGTCATTATGGAGTTTGCATGCTTTTCACATATCTTCATTAGTTTTTCTGCAGGTACGTTTATTCCACCGTACTGGTCACATTGTGGCTTCAGCAATGACTGCAAAGAGTTTGAGACAGACCAGTTCACTTATGCGACTAACAAATGAGCACATTAAAAAATGGTCCTTTTCATGGGTCAGCATTTGCAGTATTCTTCAGTTAAATTGTATTGCTCAGCCCTGTTAATATGCCTGCTATTGGAACCTTCCTTGTCTCCTTTCTTTTTTAGTAATCTCTTTTTGAAAGAAGTATTTTACCTTAGACTTGCACCTCCATAGGAGGGTGATTGTCGCTGACTGAGGTACAGTCTCTGTTCTGTAGAGAATGACACCATTTCCCTTTGGATCAGTTTGGCTCACTGAATTGAAGTCCTGGTTACACAACAGTCAACTCTGTCTTGGAGGGAGATGAAGCCCTGACTGTGACCTCAGTGACTTGGGTTTGACTATTGACCACAGACATTAAAGATGCAAGCCAGGTAGGTAAGAATGAGCACCCAATGGCAGCCTATTCACACAAGGGAGAGGAACAAGACTAAACCCTCTGTTCTGGTATCACCTAATGGAAGCTGGATGGCTCAAAGAGCACAAGGTAGGCTAATAGCAGAGCTCTAAGCTCTGCTGAATAGTGAGGAAACAGCTGCATCTGTGTATGGATATGCAGAAACTGTCTCTGGAAAAACAGGGAGTTTAATGCCACCGGGAGAAGGAACACAACACAAGTAGAAAATCTGAGCTTTCATGGATGATGATCGAGCTTTTCTCCCACAGGTGCCTCTAGTATGAAATGAGGAAAAACAAGGAGTCTGTGTGGGATGGAGGAGAGCAGAGTGGTTAAGGCAGGCAGGTAGAAGCCAAAAAAGTAATTTTTTGTGTGGAAAATTGTGCCTCTAGTGGCAATGACTGTAGCTGGAAGATGTCTGTGTGGATAATAATGTATGTTCTGTCTTTATGAAGTATTTCATAAGAATAGGACGACTTTAATTGCGGGAGTAGTCTTTATGCCCGAGGTCATGTTGTAGTTTATTTAGGATGAGAAGGTTCAGTTGAGCGACTTTAATTGCGGGAGTAGTCTTTATGCCCGAGGTCATGTTGTAGTTTATTAAGGATGAGAAGGTTCAGTTGAGCGACTTTAATTGCGGGAGCAGTCTTTATGCCCAAGGTCATGTTGTAGTTTATTTAGGATGAGAAGGTTCAGTTGAGCAACTTTAATTGCGGGAGCAGTCTTTATGCCCGAGGTCATGTTGTAGTTTATTAGGGATGAGAAGGTTCAGTTGAGATACTTTTTAGTTATTGCTGCACCATGTGGATCCTTGGAGTCGGCTTGAAGGGCTGGCACTGACTGAACTAAGGAGTTCGGAAATTAAAACAACTGTTCTGATTGAGCAGCAGACTATTTCCCTGTGATTAAATGGCTGCATTGGTCTCTTTGGTTAGGTCTAGTTATTTTCCACTACAGTGGAGCTAGCAGTTTTTTGTCTGGGGTTTCAACAGAGTAAGTTTATGAGACAGCATCTTGGATGTACCTCTGTACCTTTGCCAGATATTATAAGTTGTGTTGTCAGAACAGGCCTTTGAGTGGACTTTTGAATGTATGGTAAAATGTGTTCTCATGGGGGATGAAATAATAGTGTAAACTGTCTTTTGGCTACTGCCATTAGGGGGCGTCCCAGCAGATCACCAGTCTGCAGATTGAATGGCAGTGGAGGTTTAATGGTGTGAAGTTGCCAACCTGGCGCTGAACCTTCACAGAAGGCACACATGCAAACATCTACTGCATCTCTTTAAAACTCATTTAACCACAGGTAGGACATGCAGACTCCACATAGAAGGTGCTCCAGCCGAAAATCAAACCAGAGAATCTCTTGTTGTGAGGTGACAATGCTAACTGCTGCACCACCATGGCCAACATGGGGATGAAATAATCAGTGTAATATTATATATTTGATAATAATATATTTGAAAGATTAAATGTTGTTGTATCTTTCGGCTTAATAATCAGTGTAATATTATATATTTGACCTCATTCCTTTTCCTCAAGTAGTTTGCACCAACTTTTCCTAATTTATTGGTGTGTGTACGGTCACACAATATGTATTTCTTACAAGGTTGCTGGTTGCTTGAATGAAAAATGAGTTGGCACTAAGGTGACAACTGAACCTACTGAATACATTGGGAGCTGTGATTAAGGAAAAGAAGAGGCTGTGGTAAGTGGGTGGACACTATGAGTAGTGTAGCATAGACACACTGTAATGCCATCTACTTTACAGTCCTCATATTTGTTAATATATTGCATCTGAGAGAGGCATTTTCCATACAGTTAGTCATTAATGAGGGGATGGCAAAGACTGACACATTACTAAGGAAGATGAGTGAGCAAGTTATTTCGGAGAGTCTGTAAGAATCAGTCTCCACTTTTGCTGCATGTGTGGCAGCTAAAAGCTGCCCATATGATCTAGCAAGAAGTAATTACAGAGACGCAAGTCCAATCTCTGCTTAAAAAATGCTGGAGACATTCCCAGGGTCATATGCCACTCTGCATATGTGATATCTTGGACAGATGTCAATGGAGGTCAAATACCTACTTGACATAGTGAGTGCTTTATATAGCTGTACTCTCATTCTTTGTACTTTTATGTTTCTAGAAAACATATTGGATCAGGTGACACTTATCAGATAAAAGATCTTCTAGAAGAAGCTCGGAAACAATCCATGGACAAGCTGAAGGCAAAGAAGCGAGACAAGGTACATTAATTGGTTTCATAGTGTCTTTTTAGAGCAGTAAAGTATTTGACTGTGGTGATTAAGTAAGAATGACCTTTAGTATAGAGTAGTGTTTCATTATTTTATAAAAGTGGTATAAAATTTGCTTAGCTTTATATGTTGTACAAACAGTGAGAATTCTCCCTTGTTTAATTTCTCCAGACATTTAGCGTTTTTTGAAGCATAGCCGGAATTGAACCCATTCCTTGTCCATTTGTGTTTACAATTCGGGAGGGCACTAATATTTGCCAAGTGTGCATCATACCAATGGCCTCATCCTGTAATTCATATTGACTTACCTTTATTGATATTATATTTAAATATGTATGAAAATTTGTCTTTTTGGTACACTTACTCCTTGGACTACTGGAATTATCTGGGTGTTATTTTTCCACATTTCTGTGATTTCTGCTTTTGTTTCTTGATGTTTTATAATTTTACATCTTCCTGTACAGAAACTGTAGTCATTATGGGTAAGTGTTTCAGTTGACAATGCTACCACTGTCCTTTTTCTTTTAGCTTCAGTATCTGGCTTTCTTTGTTTTACTTTTTTAACATTTGTTTTCGGTAACCCTAAATGATCATTACTTCATTTTTGGCAATTCTTTGTGGTTCATGTTTCCAGTACTTGTCATCTTCTTGTGTAGTGTAGTGTCTGTACAGTTTCCAATGTATCCATCTTGCCATGTTGTCTTTCAGAATATGATTCATTATCCACAACTGTAATATACATCCAGCCACAAGCCATGCATGTATTTTTATTCTGTGATACAAAAGCTACAGTTGTCAGTTTATCCCACTGTTCTGTAGGTTTTATGAACCATTTTATACACAGCCCACCATGCTGAGCTGCCATTTTTGGTTTAAGTCCACCTTTCGTTAACCATTCATGTGTCAAGTCTTGGTCAGGACATGTGACTGTTCCATTAGTTCTCTACAGGCTGCTTGTTTATGTATTTACTTGCATATTTTTGTTGACAGAGCTAGTCACCCTAGGCCTGGTCTGTTTTCAGGGGATGCCTGATGAGGTAGTCTCACTGATTAGGAGTAATTTGACCAGAACAGTGGAGAAATTCCCTTTCAGGTTTTTAAGCAATGCTGTTGGGTACCTTCTGGAGAGGGGAAGAATATGCACATGATGGAGGAGCCTATAATGGTGATTTACAACGTGTCATGGAATTTGACCACATTCACAATGATTGTGGTGTTAAAAGTTTACAGAATGACAACTCAGTAGACCTTTAGACTTGATGCCATTTAAGTTCTAACAAGTTTCTTGTCACTACAGTTGTTGCTGAGTTAGAAAGATATGCTTGGAAAGAAGCTAGACTACAAATAGATGCTTCAAATGCAGGCCTTAGAGATGTGGCTAGTGAAGGTGAAATCAAATGTCATTAAGAATCAGAAAGGGGAGGTTCACAGAGTTTGTGAGATGTACTAAGAACATCTGTAAAAGTGGAAGGGTCTGCGATTGCAGGCGAGGCAACTTGGATCACAAGCTGCAGTAAGACCGCATTTAATGAGGATAAAATATATAGGAAGTAAAATGATTCTGCTGATCAGTATTTTTTGTGGAAATTGGTATTGCACCTTGTGGAAATTGGTATTGCACCTTGCAGGGCTTAAAGTTGAGAATATGCATGCATGTACTTATGACATAGTCATTGAAGGGACTAATGTTTTGTTGAACTGTATTCAGTAAATTGGGTATATCTTGACTTCCTAATGCTAACCATGTTGCCTGTATTGTCCTGTTGCTCCAGAAAGTCACTTAAAAATGTTAGTGGAATAGGGTGAAAATAAAATGTTCCCCGCAATGCACACCCCTCGCATGTGTATCTTCACAAGTCTATGTTAAAAGATCAACTTTTTAAATAGTGAAATTTCATATGATCGCACTCCTATGATCAACTATTTAAAAAAAGTCGAACATATCCTCATTTACTGAAACAGTGAATTGCCCTGAGATTGCAGTATAGTGGGGAATAGGAAATATGCCATTTCCCCCACTGTAGTGCAGTCTCTGAGTTGGTATATAAGATCAACAGGAGGTGCTGGGGGTCTTGTTCCACCACTAAAACACTGTTTCTGAATTTTTAGGTATGTTCAACTTTTTAAATAGTTGATCATATGAGTCTGATTATATGAAATTCGACTATTTAAAAAGTTGATTATATGATATAGATACATATCCTCACACCCCTGTTCTCATTACATATTGCCTTTGTGATCACAAAAACTCTGAAAAGGTGTCTCTTTTCAGTGAGTTGGTGCAGTCTCAGAATCAGGGCATTTAGAGATCTTGGGAGTGGGGAGAAAACCGATTTCAGGGGTGCAGTACGGCTGCATTCCCTTTACATATCAGTCCTTATATGCACACAGTGGCAAACCAGGATCAGTGAGCTAGACAGGGGTATGCTGTTGTCAGTAAACACTAGGTCAGTGAACCAAAGTAGACCTAACTATCTAGTGAGAGGCAGAAAGGGAAGCTGTGTGCTAATGGCTGCAGAGGAACTGTAAGATACAGAGGCAACATATAAAATATTTTATTTGTGGGCAGGAAGAGGGACAAGCTTCCAGAGTCTTTCAAGAAATAAAATATTAATTATGTAAAGAGAAAGGGCAATTCAACTGGAGTACAAAACCAAATGTACCCTTTGCTGAAGAGAACGTAAATATTAGTCTGAATTTGATATTAAATGCCATGTGCGTTACAAGATGAAGAACTTGATGTGAATGGAAATAAAATTTATAGGATACAGAGGGAGACAAAGAAGGCATTAGAAGTGACAAAGATTGGTCTAATAAACTATGTAGGAGCAAATGTATATATGTCAGATGAATGTCTGTAATTAAGTTATTTTCATATATTACAAGATAACAGGTAGTTCTGCAAAAGAAAGTGAAGAAACACAGAAAGAAGGTGGAAAACTGAACTATTGGAACTGCCTGGGTATAGGTAAAAGACCATGAAAATGACAAAATGAAACAGAAAGAAAGGGTAGGATGAAAGTACAGTTTTGTAAAATCTTACCATCATGGTAGATGTCCTTGCCTTCAGCTCTGCAGTATTCATTATGTATGTGATTCCCTGCTATGGAATCCCAATGTCCAGCCAGTCTACCAAAGCCTACCATTGCTTTAAGGTACACTGAACTTCAGCCAAATACTCCTGGCGTAGTGTAGGGCATAAAGGTGATGCTCAGGTATACCATCCTTAGAACTGACTGCCTCAGTAGGAACAACAGTCCAAGGAAACCCAAAGAGAACCTGCATATCCAGGAAAGAAGACAAACTAGGGGGATAGAGGGAGGGAGTGAATACTGCAGAGGTGAAGGCAAGGACATCTACCATTATGGTAAGAATTTACACAAGTGTACTATGTCGTTGCATTCACTGCTGCAGTGTTCATAACTTATGGGAGAGGCCAAAGCACAAGAAGAAACTTGGGAGGAGGAAGCAGCAGAAGAAGCCATGAAGACTGGCATCAGCAAACCCAGCTCTAGCTCTGGAGATACCATCCAACTGGTAATGTTTGGTAATGGCAGCAGCAACACCAGCTCTGGAGATACCATCCAACTGTAATGTTTGGTAAAGGTATGCACAGAAGTAAGGTAGAATGGCAGCAGCAACACCAGCTCTGGAGATACCATCCAACTGTAATGTTTGGTAAAGGTATGCACAGAAGTAAGGTAGAATGGCATCAGCAACACCAGCTCTGGAGATACCATCCAACTGTAATGTTTGGTAAAGGTATGCACAGAAGTAAGGTAGAATGGCAGCAGCAACACCAGCTTTGGAGATACCATCCAACTGTAATGTTTGGTAAAGGTATGCACTGAAGTAAGGTAGCAGGGCAGCAGCAACACCAGCTCTGGAGATACCATCCAACTGTAATGTTTGGTAAAGGTATGCACTGAAGTAAGGTAGCAGGGCAGCAGCAACACCAGCTCTGGAGATACCATCCAACTGTAATGTTTGGTAAAGGTATGCACAGAAGTAATGTAGCAGGGCAGCAGCAACACCAGCTCTGGAGATACCATCCAACTGTAATGTTTGGTAAAGGTACACACAGAAGTAAGGTAGCAGGGCAGCAGCAACACCAGCTCTGGAGATACCATCCAACTGGTAATGTTTGGTAAAGGTATGCACAGACGTCCAGGTAGCTGCTTCAAGAATAGAATTAGCATTTAAGCCTTTGAAAAAATCACCAGAAGAAACCACACCTCTATTACAATGAGCCTTTACAGAAGAAGGAAGGCTCTTGCCATGAAATGTGTAACAAAAAGAAATGGCCTTTGAAATCCAAGAAGAAATATTTTTCTTGGAAACAACCAATCCTACAGACCTAGCATGAAAGGAAACAAACAGTTGATCAGATTTTCTGATAGCTTTAGTCTTATCTAAATCAAATTTGAGCTGTCTATGTATATCCAAAGTATGCAGCACCCTCTCACGGTCAGATTGCACAGGGGGAAAAAGGTAGACAAATTAATAGACTAGGTGACAACTCATTAACTACCTTGGAAATAAAAGAAGGATTAGTATGCAAGGACACCCCTGCCCTCAAGGAATATCAAAAAAGGTGGACAACCATTATGGCTTGCAACTCAGACACCTGTCTGGCAGAAGTAAGAGCTAACAAAAGAACTGTCTTCCAAGAATAATGTTGCAAGGAGGCTGAAACCACAGGCTCAAAAGGAGCCTAAGTCAGTTTCTGCAGAACAAAACTAAGATCCCAGGGAGGAAGGACAGGCTTCCTGGGAGGTCTAATATTAAGGATGTCTTTAAGAAATTGCTTAGCCTCAAATCTAGAAGGTAAAGGAGGAGTTAAAGGCAGACGGGCAGAAAGAGCTGATAAGTGGACCTTAACAGAAGAATAGGCCAACCCAGCATTGAGCAACTCACACAAATCGGAGAGAACCAAAGGAACATCCACTGTGAGTGAATCCATTTTACAAGAGAGACACCAGGTAAAAAAACTCTTCCATTCAGATAAGTAGGATTTCCTGTTCGTAGGTTTCCTGGCCTCCTGTAGGACCTGCAGCATGTCTTCAGAAAAAAAGGTGTCTATGAGGAATCAAAACCCTGTCACCCACAGTGTCAGTTGAAGTGTGGACAGGTGGTGATGGATGAGAGATCCCTTGTCTTATGTGAGTAGAGGCACCCTGTAGGGTAACTTGTGATGCCTGCCCTTGGCAAGATGCAGAAGTAGAGGGAACCAGTGCTGTTGCAGCCAAAAGGGAGTCACCAACAAGATTTTGGGAGCATTATGTTGAATCTTAAACAGGACTTTCAGAAATACAGGAAGGGGAGGGAATGCATAAAGAAATATCCTCCTCCAAGAAAACAAGAGGGTGTCCGCCTTCCACAACAGAGGACCTGGGACTCCAGCATAAAACGGAGGAAGTTGATTGTTCAGAGGGGAGGCAAAGAGATCTACTTGAGGAATACCCCACTGGTGAACAATATCCAGAAACACATCCCTGTGAAGCATCCATTCATGGGATTGAGTGAAGGACCTGTACAGAGTGTCTGCTACAATGTTTTGAGCTGAAGAAATATAAACTGCCTGAGGAGTCACTTGATACTGGCAGCCAGATCCCATTACAGAAGAGGTAGCTGGCAAATAAGGTAAAATATTGTTCCCCGCTATTTGTTATTGTCTGTGAATACCTTGAGGGGGCCCCGCGAGAAAAGAGGATGAAAGTCCTGAACAGCCAGCATAAGAGATCTCATCTATTTGACACAGATGTGCTCCTTCTGCTGACGAGGCAACCACACTCCTTGTACCTTCAGGGAGCCAAACGTTGGTCCCCATCCCACACTGAAGCATCTGTGAACAGTTCCTGAGGGAGAAGAGGTGGATAAAAAGGTAGCCCTGGATTCAGAGACAACTGTTGAATCCATCAGAGAAGTTCCTTCTCGAGACAAGGAAGAAGAGAAACTGTAAAGTCTAGAGGATGTGCATGTTGAGCCACACCGACTTCAAAAACCACTGGAACTTTCTCATGTAGAGTTTGGCCAGAGAGAGCATTGAAATGGTTGAAGCCATGAAACCCAGAGCGCTCAGAAACTTCCTGGCTGTAATAGAAGCCAGGGATAGAAGAGTTTGAAAGTAAGACATGAGAGTCAAGGCCTTTGAAGGAGGTAGGGATGCCAGCATTAGCACCATCTGAATCCTGCAACCCAGAAAGACATGATCCTGAGAAGGAGTCAGAGAAGACTTTTTGAAGTTTATACCGAACCCCAGGTTCTGAAGAAGAGAAACAGCAAAATGAAGATTCTGCAAAAGGACCTCTGGAAAGGATGCCTGAATCAGCAGGTCATCCAAGTAAGGAAATATTTGAATCTCTTGAAGCCTGCAAAAGCAATCACAGCAGCGAGGCATTTGGTGAATAACCTTGGTGCAGTAAAAAAAATTGTATTATTGTGATGTACATTTAATCTCCCATTATACTGCCACCAAATAATGGCACCAGGCACCGTTTCTCTTCAGTCTTCAGTCATTTGGCTTCCAGGTACAGTTGCTCTGCTGATTCCAGTTCGAGGTTTGACCTCCAGGCACAGTCTAACTCCAGATGGATTCTCAGGTCCTCTGAAGAAAAGGTGGACTGTCCTGTCTCAGCTGGCTGTACATCCTCAATAATAAACTGGATATCCTCCAAATGGCTGTTCTGAGCTGAAGCTGCAGCTAAGGCTGAAATTATTGCTTCCTTAGTCAGGTTGGCATGCACCAGTCCTCTGGCTTCACAGTCCTTGGACAAATGGTTCTTTATCAGTAGTCTTCTGCAGACATCTTTGCCTGCTGTCCTTGACTAACTAAAAATGAATAAAACTGTGGTGAACTTAGATTCTTTGTTTGCTTTGTGGCTGTTGAGAGCACACACCCTAATGAAAACTATCCACAGGCCACAAGTCCAATAAAAAATCCCACACCACTGGCAACAATAATTGTGATATACAGTTAATATCCCACTATACTGACAAATGTGACGTCTACGACTATCCTGGCTCAGTAACTGAGGAACTTCAATCCTCACTACTGAATCCAGTGTGAGACTGTCACTTAAACACAAGTAATATGTCACAATTTTCCCCTAAGAGCACAACAGGAACAGTGTCTATAATCTTGGAGTGGACTGTATACTTCTGTCCACCCCTAATATAACTCCTTATTTTACACACTCCAGAGCAATTTGTCACAGTTTGACCTCTGATACACTCACACTTTAATAATAAATTAAATCCCATACATCCAAACACTACTGTGAAAGTCTGACACAGATTTCAAGCTGTGCCTCTTCCTCAAAATAAAATGGTAATGCTGCCATTAATCGGAGTGTCTTCATGCCCTTGTAAAGGGGTGTCCAATTATGAAAATTAGATATTGAAACAAATGATAGCAAATGACCTAAACGGCCAGGCTTTCGGAGTGGCCCGGGAAGTTAAGGCAACTATAAGCACTCTCAAATCACTAAAGAAAATAAAACACCGATTGACCAGCCACAATGTAAGTTAATAAAAATATTTAATAATGAGCAAATTGATTAAGAATATAAAACAGCAATTTCCAATAAACAAAACAGAAGTCAAGCACCTGGAAAATGAAATCAATACTGAAAGATAGAAATCCAGCATTTAGAAAACTCTAACTGATGTAACTGATTAGTTATAATTTTCTATCTGACTAAAGAACAGTGTCCCTGATCTAAACTAAATTATTACAGCAGAGTAAAGGCAGGCTTTTACAGTTTATGGCAAGTTCTTTTTTGGGCATTCACTGCTTAGTACATCTGTGAACTGCAACAGGCTGTTATAACTGGCAACTGACTGACTACTGTAACTGACAGTTAACTGTCTTCAGAAGGCTGTTTTATAGACTAGCCTAACAATCACAACTGTTCCAATTCTAATTTCCATTTCATATTTTGAAAATCAACCAACAACTGTTTACTAAAGTTCCTTCCTGTCTTTCAGCTTCTGATGGTAACACACAGCAACTGTCAACATTCCAATGACATCATCTGCAGTTCAGCGGAATCTAAGACAGTTTGCCTTTAGAATTTTTTTTCACAAACATGTACTGTTAGAAATGTAAAAGGACACTGTTCAAGTCTTTAAAACATTCTGTACAAACAGATCATAAGTCAACATGCATCATAGCTAGCCATGCTGGCATATAATACACAGGTTAATCTGAAATTGTGTACAAAACCTCAGCCAGACATGCTAGCACAAATGACAGTGTCTAATTGTTTCACAATTATCATAAAACCTTTTGAGTTTTCTATCAATGAATATGGATAATGGATAGGTTTTTGAGCTTTGTGCTGATATTGTATGTCTAAATGGCAGATGTATCACATCCTTATGAACCTTTGGAATTCTAAATAGAGTGGATGAGATTGGGGCTGATGAAGTTAAAAATTCAAATAAATCCATTGTAATAAAGTTCTGCTTGAGATACTCATTTAATTATATCAGCTATATTGACCATGTTGTCCATAATCACCAGACCAACACCTTTATCTGGTTTCATGACTCTAATGGGAGGGGTCCTTACTAAGTTCTTTTAATAGCCTATACTTATCAGTCAAGCTGAAAGTAACTTTTCTTTTTGTCCCATCACATACTTTATGAATTTATTTTTCACAGTTCTTCTCAAAAAGTAAAATTAAAGGATGTATGGAGGGGATTGAAAGTACTTTATTCCTGACTGCATCGTTTATTGTATGATACACATCATCCCTTCTGCCAAAGTAACATTTCAAGTTTAATTTTCTAGTAAACATATTTTAACTGTCAAAATCTTAGCTATATTACCACTGGAACACATGAACCCTTTTTCCAATAAACTGAAGTGGGTATTGATTATATTGAGGTGCCTGTAATTGAAAATATTGAAACCATTTCTCATAAAAATCACCCTGTCATCTACCACAGTAATAGGCTTCTTAACTAATTGTACTGACTGTTCCTGTCCCTGACAATCCCTGGACCATCTCTGTGATTTCAGGTTTGTTAGTTGCCTCTTTTTTTGTTGGAGTGATTGATGTGGTTGTGTTTCCACCTGTTTCATATAACCCCTTCGGTTGGCTACTGAGACCTCTGCAGGAGAGGAAATTCTACAGGGTCATCTAAATTCTGTTCAAAATAAACTTGTTCAGCATTTTTGCTTGCTTCCCCACCTGAATTACCAACATAAACTTAATTTTCCTCCATAGGGGTATTTAAACCAGTATTGACTATACAATTAGGATTGGCATTCCCCAATATCTTAATTGGAATCTGATAAGCAGTACAAAATGTTTTGGCTTTCCTTTAGACAGAAAGAAAATTGAAGACCTTTGATAAGCAGTCTACAAAAAGTTTAAAGTCCAGGTCGAAAAGTCTGAAAAGCTTAAAAGGATAGTCAGGGACCCAGGAAAGGACTTCTTTAGTAGTTTTCCTCAATACACAGGTTAATTACAGGAGACTAGCTGTAGAAATTCCCACTTCATCAGAAGAAGGGGTTCAGGTAACCTGCAATGCATCTCCGAGACCAACACAGACTCAGAGTCAGGCTAGGTAAGCCTTCATCTGTCTCAAACATACAAACACAGGCTCAGAGTCAGGCAAGATAAGCCTTCATCTGTCTCAAACGCGTCTATATCACGTTATCGAAATTTTACTAAATTGAATCAATAAAGGTTGACTTTTATTGATTGATTTAGTAAAATTTCAAATAACGTTAACAAAAAAAAAATACCTAAATGGCATAGGCACCCCCTACTTAAATATACCAACTCCGAGACTGCACTACATTGAGGTAAATGGAACTCTTCCCCCTTATGGAGATTTACGTTTACTTGCACAATGTTCTTCACTTTTGATATTGTCGTGCCGACAATATCAGACTTGATATTGTCGGCTTACGACAACGTGAAGTAGACCCATCTCAAACATACCAGCACAGGCTCAGAGTCAGGCTAGATAAGCCTTCATCTGTCTCAAACATACCAACACAGGCTCAGAGTCAAGCTACTGTAGAAAAGCCTTCATCTCTGGGTATCTGTGAACATTCTGTACAGATATAAAAGTAAAACAAGTCCATTCTCCTGCTAACTCCGTCTGAGTTTTGCAGCATTTCAAAGCTATACTACACAGGAACCAGCTATCATGCAAGTCATCAGGTTCCCATCCTCAAGTTTTTGTTTCATGAAACTCTTAAAGTTATTGGGGAAAATTGTAACTGGCCAACATTTGGAATCTCACATCTGCTGGAAAACTTGGAATATGTAGAAAGAGTATCTATTTGTAGGATTTATAGAAGAAAATTATAAACATCTGTATAATCCAACATCAGCACATAGGTGAGCCGATCTTTTGTATACGTTTGAGAGAGGCAAGCACTTTTCTGTATCACCTTTAAATATGATCCTAAAATGTTATTTACCCAGAATCAAATGAACTTATTGTGTCTATAATCATGCAAGGTTCATTACTTGTAATAAAAAAGGGCACATTAGGGAAAGGATGTTTATGTCAAGTACCTTAGCATTAAGTGCTCAGAATCAAGCTTATATCTTCTCTTATCAGGATTTAGTCTTTGAAATCTTGCTGGAGATCAGTAACTCTGTGGCTCATTCTAGAGTGAAGGAAGAGCTATCAGCCCATGTTAAAATAGAGGCATGCATGGACTTGCAATCTTAAAATAGAGGCATGCATGGACTTGCAATCTTAAAATAGAGGCATGCATGGACTTGCAATCTTAAAATAGAGGCATGCATGGACTTGCAATCTTAAAATAGAGGCATGCATGGACTTGCAGCACTTAGCTCTGCCTGTGATTATCTACATGCAGTACCCACAACAGCCATGAAAAGAATGCTATATGAAGCAAGCTCATGAAGTCAGATACCCCTTTTGTCAGTGATCGACTCTTTGGTTCCCATAAAGTCAAGCCACTGAAGTCCTGGTGGCAAAAGGAAAGACTGAAGGACCAGCAACAAGAGCATTTATTGTCCAGCTGTCCCTTATTTTAATAGCAACTAACCTTCTGGTTTACTACTAAAATGTGGAAAGTAAAAAAAAAAAAAAAAAAAATGGTTGTCAAGAAGTCGAAAAATAATGTATCCATAATTGCTACCTGCCTATAATTCCAAACGAGCTTTCTCCAACACCCACATTGACGTTAGACAAAAAAGCAGAAGATGATGTCAGACACCCTGGCTAGTTTGTTTAATGCCTCCTAAAACTTTTAATTGTATAACACAAGCTTTTACTGTTTTGCAGGGGGCAAGCCCCCCTACACCCCCTGCAGATTAAATATACCAACTCTGAGATCGTACTACAGTAAGGGAAAGGGTAAATTTCCTGATCGCCACTGTTATTAGAACATCGATCACATAGTAGAGAATGCACACTACCATTTGTTACTGTGGATTCAAGCATTACTGGATCGGCATTATGGGAACTGGGAAACACGCATCCGATCTTCACAATTTTGCATAAGTGCCAATCCATATTTTAATAGTAAACATATATATATATATATATATATATATATATATATATATATATATATATATATGGGTCCACTTTATTTAGTTGAAAACTCATTTAATTGAAGCTGAAATCATTGACACAAATAAACTGAAAGCTCACTTCACTGAAAAATCATTTCACTGAAACTCATTTCATTGAAAGTGATATATGGCATTTTCCCCACTGTTGTGTGATCCTGGAGTTAGTATCTAAAGTAAGGGGGGCACAGCCCCCCACATTGGGGGGGTTAGCCCCCCCACATATTGCAAATGTTTTAAAGCATACAGATGGATACTTACAAGTGCAAGGAATAACTATTTCCAGAAGAAAACATATGGCCAAACTATGTGTGGGGCTTTGCCCCCCACATCCTTCAATGTAGGGGGCTGTGCCCCCCACCCCCCTTACTTTATATACTAACTCCAGGATCGTACAACAGTGGGGAAAAGGCCATATATCACTTTCAACTAAATGAGTTTCAATGAAATGAGTTTTCAGTGAAGTGAGCTTTCAGTGAATTTGTGTCAATGATTTCAGCTTCAATGAAATGAGTTTTCAACAAAATAATAAAGACCCATATGTATGTATACATGGGATGTATATATGGGTTGTGCAGGTCTTGTCCCTCTCATGGTGGGTGCAGGGGACTTAGTCCCCCTGCAAAAACACTTGCTTTGGTTGTATGCACTTGTCTGTCTTTGTTTTACAGGCAACACTTTAGATGTTGCTGTTTGCTGCTGCCAAGACTATGTGGGGTTGATGTTTGTTTTTTGGTAATGTGAGGGTCAGTGTTTGTCAACACTTCCTTATAAAATCTTAAATATTTCAAAAATAATAATACTGACGTAACAAGCAACCAAAACAACAGTAATAATAATGAACACTGCCTCACAAATAACTGAGAATAAATTTAAAAACACACTTTCATCACAGAGATGTAAATGTCAACACATCATCAAACTGTAAAAACAATATAGAAATATAAAAATCTCACGAATCTTCAAAAGATCTAGTCTAGATCCCACAAACATACATATTAATCAGTTAAAACTCCTAATTTAAAAATGTATATAAAATTGTCATTTAGCCCTGATTTCTTTGAGGGCATTTAATAAAACCTGTCATCTAAATTATTTAAGTTCAAGCTGAATTTCCCTCTTTCTATGCAGAAAATCAATTTTTTTCTTGGAAAGCCAAAACATAAAATTAACATTTTTTGAATCTGCAACATTCAGAAGTGTGAATATGAAAAGCATTTAAAGACTTTTGTTATTCATATATCCTAACAACTTAATTGTTTTCTTCACCTAAAATTTTTCACACTCATTGCAAACAGCAATATAAATAACATATCCTGAACTATAAGTGAAATACTGGTGATGTTACCACTTTATCTAGAGATGCAATATCCCACTTACGGCCATGTGCAGTATTCCTTCATAAAGAATAATGTCCACATCTATATATTGACTTTTTGTCATCCGTGCGCTCTTTTCCAAGTATCTGTTTAAGATATCTATGTCGTTGTGTCACGGAGTTGAGAGTACTACCCAACCTGCTCGCTAAAAAATCTTGAGACAATATAATTGTCCAGTTCTCATGTAAAATGGTTTTAATATTTCAAAAGTCTAGTGGGAAACTAAGGGCCATTGCTGTTTTCCACTGGACATCTCTAGGGGCTGTTACAGTAAAACTAGAACAGGCAACATAATCAAAGACTTTTTTTAATAACCTCCTTTATACTAAAGTTTGGAATTCCTCTAACTATACATTTCCATTCCAGTTACCTTACTTCATAAGTAACAACATTGGGATCACTAGTTAGAACTACAAGATGTAAACCTGCCCATATACAATGCCTTCCTTCATTTCTTTGACTGCATACTAGTATTATATGCAAGACCATTACTGGTTACATTTTTATAACTCATTTTAGCAACAGCAGTACTATCACTGTTCCTATAAATCTCTACAGCTAGACATTTAATACTAACACTAAAAATACATTCTCTCAGTTTTAAAAAGGTAGTAGCTTGGTCTACCTGTAATAAAAAAAAAATTAAAATTGTTCCATGGTGCTTTCTTACATGAAAAAGTCATTCTACCAACATTTGGCACTTTGAAACTTTTTTCATTTGTCTATATATATCAACGGGAGTGCTACAGAATCCTGAAAGCCCAAAATCCTTAGACCAAAATATCGAAAGTTCAAAATACTGAAAACACACAGGATACCAACACTTACTATATTCCAGCACAAGTACATACAGAAACAAATAAAAGACAAACCATATTACTCTTCTCCAAGTGACTATACACACTGAGCAGAGTGGATAAGAGCTGTTGAGTACAACTGTTAGCTGAGATATATAAGTATCCTGTTTTTTTATTATTTATACAGATTATTGTTTCTCGCAATATATATATATATATATATATATATATAGAGAGAGAGAGAGAGAGCACTTTTATTGTCTGTTGCTTACTTTTGAGTGTATTTTATTGTTATTAACTAATCTGCACGGGTAACTGATTTGTTTGCAGTTAAAAGCATTCTGTATCTTTACAAATCTTTATCTGTTTAAAAACTTTCATTTTGTGGCTTTCTCTAGTGCTTACTGTGTCTGTAGGCTATTGTTTTTAGCTGAAGCCTTTCTTTACCTTGGCTAGATTGTGTTAATTGTCTGCTGGCTAGTGGGGGCTGGTTCTTTTGTGTTTTTGTAAAAAAAAAAAAAAAAGTTGTTGTTCTGGTATTTAAGCCCTAACTTTGATAGGGTTTCTGTCTATACACACTGAGCAGAGTGGATAAGAGGTGTTGACTACAACTGTTAGCTGAGCTATATAAGTATCCTGCTTTTTTATTATTTATACAGATTATTGTTTCTAGCAATATATATATATATATATATATATATATATATATATATATATATATATATATATAGCACTTTTATTGTCTGCAGCTTAGTTTTTGAGTGTATTTTATTGCTATTAACTAATCTACATGGGTAACTGATTTGTTTGCAGTTAAAAGCATTCTGTATCTTTACAAATCTTTATCTGTTTAAAAACTTTCATTTTGTGGCTTTCTCTAGTGCTTACTGTCTGTAGGCTATTGTTTTTGTCCCCACCCTCCCAGTTGGTGTCTTGCTGTTATACTTAGTGGCTTTGCAGTTGCCCCGCCCCTACTGTAAATCTCATCTGTGATATTCCTCCCAGTCTAGTGTCATTATAGCAATAACCCATGCCTGGGTGTGGGTAATGCGGCATTTACCCACGGATGGCGTGGTTTGGTCCCGAGGGCGAAGCCCGAGGTACCAAACAAAGACAACCGTGGGTAAATCCCGCATTACCCACACCCAGGCGTGGGTTATTGCTATTATACTATGACATTATTTAAGAAAAGAAATAATTACTTTTCTTAAATAATGGCATTGTATAATGCCTCTTTGCTGCCCTTCCGCAGCTGGCTGGTATCCGCGGCAGTTCTGCTGTACTGAGCATGCCTATGCAGTACATCAGAGCTGTCAAAAGCAACGGAGAAAGCAAGATCTCCGTTGCTTTTTACTATGTTAAATGGGTTTAACATAGACAGCTTTAAAATAAGCAACGGAGATGTCTGTTGCTTATTTTAAAGCTGTCTTGCTATGTTAAACCCATTTAACATAGCGAACAGTAAAGCAATGGAGATCTTGCTTTCTCCGCTTTTTTTTAACCTTTCGCTATGTTAAATGGGTTTAACATAGCGAGACAGCTTTAAAATAAGCAATGGACATCTCCGTTGCTTATTTTAAAGCTGTCTCGCTATGTTAATCCCATTTAACATAGCGAGACAGGTTTAAAAAAAAAGCAACGGAGAAAGCAAGATCTCCGTTGCTTTTTACACACTGTGTCGCTATGTTAAAGGAGTTTAACATAGCGAGACAGCTTTAAAAAAAGCAACGGAGATCTCCGTTGCTTTTTTTAAACCTGTGTCGCTATGTTAAACTCTTTTAACATAGCAAGACAGTGTTTTAAAAGAAACTTACACTAATGGAAAAAGTCCGGGCGACCGGACCTTTTTCCATTAGTATAAGTCGATTTACAACATGCAAGCTGGCCAATCAGCGTGCACGTTTTGGAATATTAATGGGGGGGTCATGGTATAATAGTTCATTCTACCTAGTACAGAGAGAACATTTAATAAGGCCTTCTGTTTCTCCTTTTTCCCTTTCAGAAAAAAAAAATTTGTTTTTTTGCCTGAATCTCCTTTTGTTCTGGCTGTGCTTCTCAAACATTTTGGAAATATAGAGTATATTTCAGAGCATTTATTCTAACTGTAATTGCCCTTAATATTGCTACAACTCAAGTGCTGTAGGTTGCACTGCATCTGAAGTGTTTGTATGTTTCAGCTGCTTTTCTGTATATATATATATATATATATATATATATATATATATATATATATATATATATATATATAGACTTGTCTGTATATGTAGACTAGCTACTTATTCTGCTGTGTTACTTCCTCGTTTTTCAGTTGTGCACTTGCCTTGCTTCATTTAAAAAAGTTTTAAATTGCTAATTTTGTAGAGTTTTAATTGCATTTACTGTCTAGGACTACACACTCAAGTGTGTTAGCCTTTTCTGTGTTTATTTACTGTATTATTGCATTGTTTAGCCTGTTTCAACAAAAAAAAATACTATCTTGTTTGCTCCTTTCCCACCTTTTCTAGCCAGTCCATATCCCAAGCTTTGCTTATCTCAGGACTTTATTTTCTGTGCTCAGAGCTGTCCAGACCTTGCATTGGTAGAGGGAAGTCCTATTTCCTACCAGTGGGACTGGTGAGCATTGTGCTGCCTATCTAACACTAGAGGAGTGGTTTCCAGCTCTGAAATTGTAATTTTATTAGCCTTTTGGGCTGATTTCTATCCCTTTCAACTTTCTGGCTTAAAAACGCATGTGTTTGCACATTTTTCACATCGTGCAGCACTACGAGGCTACAGTTAAACTATTCCAGGTGCCAGAAAGTCTGCTCTTCAAATTTTCCCTTAAAATTAGCTGGTTTCTCAGAAGTAGCACTAAAATCTGAACCCCTGTGACTAGCACTTGCTTTAGAACCTGCTGGAAAGCATTAGGAAGCCTGAAACAGATACAAGCACTCAGCTCTCCTTGTCAATAAGAAGAAATTAATCGTAGGCACTAAACAGCCTATAATTGCAAAGTACCTTGCAAAGGTAAGGGAAAACAGCTCTTAAACTTTACATAAAAGCACCTAAACAGGCATGTCCAAGGGTCAGCTTCCGGTGATTTCTCCTGTCCACCTGGTGAATCTGGGCATACTGGAGCAATGTGGCAACTGCCTCATGTACACAGACAATCCTCTCCTCCTACCACCCAACACTACAACCTGCGAGAGATGCACTTACATAGCCAAACTGGAAGCAAAGCTCTCTCCGGCCAAGATTGTGCTAGACAGTCAAGAGGAGAAGGTTAACACCTGCATCACACCTCAAGCAACTCATAGCCCTTCAAAACCAACACCATCAGCACCCACACATAGCAACACTAAACCCACATATGCAGAGGCCCTTAACATTAACCTGCCCAAGCAACAAGGACCTCCAAAGCCAAAACGCAAACAAACACCAGTCACAACCAAAGTGACACATAGCTCACAACACCAGTGTGCCACCCAACAACAGCCCCTAAGGCAAGACAATGTACCCAACACTTTAGTCATAGGTGACTCTATAGTCAGGCACACTGATGTCCCACTCACCAGACTGAACAAGGAGAAAATTACAGTCAGCTGCCTGTCGGGTGCCAGGATCTGCCACATAATGCATGCACTCAAGTCACTCCACAACAAGTACAAATACGACTCTGTCATTGTCCATGCTGGAGTGAATGACTTGAGACGTACCTCCCTGGACTACATGAAAAAAGATATGGAAGAGCTCTTGGATCGTGTGACCCAGGCAGGTATGACCCTAGCCCTGAGTAGCATCCTGCCTTTGCCCAGAATGATACAACAGTATAAGGACAAAATGATTGACTTCAACAATTGGCTAAGCTTCTGGTGTCATTCAAAGGGGATCCAGTATTTGTCTGCCTGGGAAGACATGATTGACAAACCACGATGTTTGCCAGAGATGGTCTGCACCTGTCACCCCTGGGATTCAGGTTACTGGCTAAAGCTCTTGCCACCCCTATAGTGCCTTTTTTAGGCAAGGTTCAAAGGATAAAACCACCACCGTAACAGATAGAAGCAGGCAAAATCTGAAGGTAATGCTACTCAATGCTAGAAGTCTAAACCTCAAAATGCACTCTCTCGAGGCACTCCTAAAAATGGAGAACATCGATATCTGTGCAGTAACTGAGACCTGGTTCAAGGCTCCAGAGACCACCCCTGCAGTACCAGGCTACAATTCTTACCACACTTTTTGGCCAGAAAACCAGGACCGAAACACTAAAGGTGGAGGAGTGTCCATATTCACCAAGGATATTCACACCTCCAGGCTAGTTGCCCAACACAATGCATCTGAAATTCTCCAGGTGCAACTAACACTAGGCAAGACTGCAATCCAAATTGTAGCTTGTTACAGATCCCCAACCATGCCCCAAGATTCTCACTACACCTTTCTAAACATACTGGAAAATATTAAGATACAACCAAACACCCTAATACTGGGTGATTTCAACTACCCTACCATTAATTGGGAAAACTACTCGGGTACCTACTCCTTTTCCCAAGGGTTCTTGAAATTCATAAATTCCAAAGCCCTGGATCAACTAATCTATTGTCCCACCAGGGGCACCAATATCCTAGACCTGGTCATTACCAACATGGGAGATAGATGCTCCACACCAGTGGTCACCCCCTCATTGGTCAGGTCTGACCATAAGCAAATCACTCTTGACATCCACATCCCACCCCCAACCCCAATAAGGAAACCTCCTTAAAAAACTTCTCCAAAGCCAACTTCAAGCTACTGAAGTCAGAAGTGACAAACTTCACAACACCCACGCAGACGGGATCTGGAAGTTCGACTGCAGAAGCCTACACTAAGGCACTGTACGGGCACATC